>NC_088790.1:28389858-28693062 GCF_949628265.1 Cloeon dipterum
AAAACCAAAACTGCACAGTGATTTTAGTGTTGTACGCCTGATGCGCGTATTTTAGATTGAACAATCTAATTACATAGCCGCTGTCCTTTAAATTGTATGTAACTCCATGTTTATCACAATAAATTAAATTAAGGATTTTTTTGAAACACATTTCTTGTATTGAATCTTTTAATTTATTTAAAATGTCATTCCCACTGTAAATAATTTTATAAAAAATACTCTATGAGTTCTCTGTACCAAATATCAGCTGGGGCCAGATTTGCGATAAAATTGTTTCTCACTGCGCAGATCCAAGATGGCGTCTATATGAATGTGGGAAACTAAAATAAGCTCTCTTTGGTTTCCCGTGCGATTGTCAAGAGTTTGTTTTTAAGACTCAATTAGTACAAGTAATGCTCCTTATGTCTCTAATTGACGAAAACTTGGTTCTTTTCGCGCATTTCCACGTGACCGTTTTCTCGCTCCATACTCCACCGGACGCCATATCTGCGCGTCGCACGAATCTAGTCTCCGGCACTGCCAATTATGAGCACCATTTTGGCAATTTTCTAGATTATTGAATAAATTTTATATAAAACGTATTTACATTTTTTTAAAGTGTTTTAAACATTTAAAAACAAAATATTGAGACCTATATGAGGTCAAGAAAACCCAGCTTTCTCTTAATTTAATTTTTTAAGGGAGCTTTGAAGGTTTGTAAATAACAAAGTGTTGTCATTTTAATTAAAAATTGAGATGAAATTGGTTAAAATCAGCCTCTAAAAACTAGAGCATGATTTATTATTATTTATTCATTGCAATTAGATATTTTTAAATTACTTATAATTAAAAATATCTGTACAATGCAAATTTTAATTTTCCTCCTACATAATTTAATTGAAATACACGAGAAAAACGGAACTTTTCTGATGTTCCATCCTGTTTTAATTTAAATTTTATCCCTAGCTCGCATTGCCCGAATTGTTATATCCACAGCCAACAAAGAATTTGGCCAGCTTTTGAATTCCAACCCCATGAATTTCCACGGGGTTGGAATTTCCAAGAAGATTCCTCGCAACTTTGGAGAGCTCAACGCCTACAAGCGCGCAATCATTTCCCATTTTGGACGCCGAGAAAGCCGCGGTGCTTTAAAAAATTGGGAGAAATGGACACGCGAATCAGCCAAATTGTTCTTATTTTAATAACCATCACAGTTCTAACTCCCCAGACTTCAGCCAAGATTGGTCGCGTTTGTAAGTATTTTAATTTAAAAAACTATTAAATTTTTATTAATTTTTTTTCATATCAGATAAAAAGGTTGAGCTTGACTTGAAGGACAGCCACAATTCGATGAATGTCCGGTTTATTCAAAGCGACCAACATTTGGCAGAGCAACTATGGGTTAATATGAACAATAAAAAAAGTGCAGCCGGCCTGTGCAACAATGCATTTGTCAACGACTTGGTAAAGATTTAACTCAAATTGAATTAATCATACTAAAATAATGCATCTTTAGGCTGTCATAGACCTGTCATTCAGCTTTAAATTCTTTGACTTGGACGTCCAGCGAGTGGCTCTGTCAAGAAACGGATCAATTTGGCCCGCAGACGGCGCATTTAATTGGATTATTTCTCCCATGTTGGGAATTCAAGCGAAAAGCAGCGTCATGTACCTCGACGCTGGTAAGAAATATTTTAAAATTTTCAATTATTATAACAATTTTTAAATTATTTTTCCTTCAGGTGATTCTTTGGTTGTCCAATGGGATAAATTTGCACTGAGGCCCGCTCGCTTCCGAGAGCGGTACAACTTCCAAGCTACAATACACCAGACCGGCTTGATCGAATTTGTTTACAAGAAGGTGCCCTACAGCCTGGGAGATATTTTCAAGTTTTGTCGTTGTGTTGATCAATTTTTCGGCGTTGGCTACTAAATTGAAGATAAATTTTGTAAGCTCCACGAAATAATAATAATATTTTTAAAATCTAAATTAATTTAATTTTTCAACAGATGATGGAGAACCTCATAGAATCGATCTTGGATTTCGCATGGACATCGAAATGTTACGAATTCAGAATTGGACGGTGGTCCGATTCGAGCCTCTGCCTTCGTGCTTAATATACAAAACCTGCGAGAGCTGCAACAATGCAGTGATGTTGATCGGCAAATCTAAGATGCCGTGCACCTGGTGTCCGAAAATAGAGAGATGTTCCAGCATCTGCAACAACATGAGCTGCCCCCTCCAAATTGACCAGTGCTACTATGAACCTAAGAAATTAACGTCCACCCTACTAGGTTTGAGTTTTTTTTAATATTTTAATTTTTTTTACTGTTAGAAGCCCCTTTTTGGTACAATTCACGAGTATTTGACCATCAATTGACATTTAAATTAAAATATTTGCAAAAAATGCTGTTTTAATTTCTTGGTGTTTATTATAATAGAGGAAGATTTTTTTAAATATTAATGCTCATCTGAAATAATTACTTTTCTCGGTGTTATCATGAAAATATTAAATACAAATCCTGCCCCGAGTAACTTTTTACCATCCAGCAGATGCCCTAATTTATATATAAAGAATTTATTAAGTTAATTTAAATTATTTTTTCCTAATGAATTAACAAACAAAAATCATTTCTTGTTTCAGGTTTCAACAGTGCAAAAGTTGTTTACACCCTGCTGATTATTGCCACGATCTTCATATTTCTGTGTTTCTCTCAGCTAGCCTATTCACGAATTTCGGAAGTGTTGAATCAGATGCGAAACTTTCAACAACTCGCTGAAGCTAATTTCAATGGAGGACAATTTAAACCAACTTTGCCAAGCTCCGCCAATGTGTGAGAAACATGCCTGGTCGGCAGCTCAAGTTTGTATTTAAAATAAATTTATTTAATATTTGTATGTAAACAAAGCTAAGTTTTTTCCTCAAAACCATTTTTTTTAGATAACTGTAAAAATATCTCAGAATTAAGTCTCAATCCAGTGAAGGTTTATTCGTTAGTCCCCTAAAGATTGAAACTTAGAAAAGACCCGGCCACAACCATTTAAAATATTCGAACTCCATAAAGAACGTGCGAATCAATTTTTATTTATTAATTTTCATAATGCCACACATTTATTCTGGCGCTAAAACTATCGAGAGGAGAGTCAGCACCGCAATCCATGTGCATGATCTAACTGGCAGCAGCAAACAGATTTTTAGTTTCTACCTGGCCTCTGAATCGAGCGTAAAGTGAGGCAAAATTCTCTATTCGGCGCTTTTTACTTTTAAAAAATTAAAAAACTCGAAAAATCCCAGATGGAAACGGCTTGTAAAAAGAATTGCATGAACAATCGAATGATTTTTTTAATATTTATTTTGTGTGCCACACTTTATTTTCTTACCAGAAATAAAGAAATAAATTCTACGTGAAATTTCTCTTAGTCGTGGCTGTGATCCAACCAATGTAGGGATAAATCCAGGTGAAAGAACTGGGATATTCACTTGGGCAACTCAAACTTTGAGAGGCGACGCCGATAATCTTGGCAGTGGGCTCAGATGAGCTCATGTAAAGGACAGGTCCACCTTCATCAATCTAAAAATTGAACTTAACGTTGTAAGAAATAATGCAGTTGATGGTAACAAATTCGTACAACACAAAGTCCTTTGGTTCCAGAAGAGGTGCCCAAACATCCAGTGTTTACCGGGAAATTCAAATAAATATTACTCAAGTCTGCATTGCATTTGGACTTTTTCACATTCGTCAATTCAACGACATTCAGTATAGGTGGCATGGGCAGACCTGTGCCTGAAAATAAAATAAACACAAAATGTCAATCAAAGTCGGAATTCATTCTTTTTTAAAAAATTAAAAAATCATGGCCTCTAATAGAAAATCTCAAATAATTGCGTTCTCGTACAGGTGTTTGTTTAATCAATAGAATACAATCTCAAACCACATTATCCACCCACCCACATTAAAATAAATATAATTATTTATTAATGCACGAATATCAGGGAAAATTATATATTTTGTGTTATATAAAAAATAAGTAATGTAGTTTTGTCTGCAATGTTTTTTTTTAATAAATTATTAATTTTATCTGGGGCTTACAAACAAAAATAAATAATAATTATTTAAAGTAAACAAATAATACTCATTTTAAATAACTTTTAATACGTTTAGATGAAGAAATATTAATTGAATAATACAGACGTAAATTAAATTTTATTGTTAATTTAAAATTAAATAATAAAACTAGAACATCGTAAAAATGAAGCACAAAATTTTGCAATTAAAATGTTTTAATTGCCGTTTAATTAAAATAGTGTATTGTGAATTTGTATGCACAGGATTAAAATTGAATTGACTTCGCACTTTTTGAGGGAATGTATTTTCGAGTAGCACAATCAAGTGGCTACATTGAATTAAAAAATATGGAATATTTTCTAAAATCCATTTGAGGAGAAATTTGATGTATATATATTTATACGAGCGTAATTGTAGAGAGCATTAGCTAGGGCAGAAGTCGTAAAAAAGAAAATGCGTTGGGAGCAAATAACAGTGAAATGTGCGCGTTATGCGGCGCGATAGTGAATAAGCGGCAGGCACCTGGTGCAACACGTGTAACATCATTCAAGATACAAATTAATTGCTCATATCTTACCATCAGTTTCCGGGCCGAATCCCATGGTCAAAAGTGGGGTATTATCTAACGCAGCAGAGGGTTTGACGAGTGAAAGTCTAACAGTTCCAATATTTGCTGCAATATTAAAAGTTAATAAAAATTAATGTAAACCATTTTGCCATTTTACTCACCACTAAGTGTCAATGGTGAGCTCATCTTCAGCAGTGCGATGTCGTTGGTAAAGAAATTAAAAAAACCCGGATGAATTGTAGCCGTGGCTATCGTTGGGTCGACTGAAAACGGATCCGAGAACTTGCCAGGATAAACTTCAATTTTGGTCATCCTTTAAATATTCAAAATTTAAATAAAAGGAAATATTGAAAAGCAGTTTTATGGAATTAAAATTGAATGAATGGCTCACTTAGGACAAATATATCTTAAAATATTTTTAAATGCTCTAGTTCACTTTGACAAGTTAGACGGTTTGATCATCCTTTAAAAAACCACCTATTTAAATTTTTTCCGCAGTACTTTGATCTGTGGTTTTTGTCATTGAAATTTGATAATTTTGATTTATTCTAAATTTGGCTTCACTGCGAGGAGAAATACTTACAATAAGACGCAACGTGCGGCGGTCAGCGCCCAGGTGCTCGACAATAATGCGCCACCGCAAATCCGCCTGGTAATGTCAGCGCCAGTTAGGCCCACTACGACAACGTAGTAATTGTACTGCGCAAAAGTGGCCATCGTGACTGCTGTGCCTCCCAATATTCTGCTATTTTGAGCCGTTCCGTTGAGAAATTCAAGCTGGTCCTCTGCACTTGGCTTTTCTGTTGCCACATCAACTTCAAAATTCGTGGAGCTCTCTTCGTTTTCCATCGCCAAAAGAGCCTCGATTTCTGTGTCTATTTAAATTTGAATTTTTTGTAATGGAAATAATTAATTTTAATGGAATACTTGCAATTGCTGTTCTTCAGCAGTTCTTCCAGCGTGTACTCTGTTGTGATGCTCGCCTCATGAAGGTTTCGTAGTTTTTCTGCATCTTCATTTGAACGGTCGGTGACCTTTGAATTAAAAAATTAATTTTAAAATAGGACATTTGAGATCAATTCTAGGCATTTAAATGTTAGGGGCGAATTATATACTCTGAAGAGGGCTCCTTCAACTACTCTTAATTCCAATAAGTTAAGAATTCTTGGAGTTTAATATGAAAAGGAGAATAAAAAGACCGTTTGAAAAGAAAATCTGAACTAACACAATTTTTGCAAAACACTGTGTTTTAATTTTTATTCCCAGTTGTTTCAGTTCAAGAGATTGAATTCAATCAATTATTCAAAAAAAAACAGCGTGCGTTTCAATTTTAAAGTTTTTGCGAATGATTATGCCCTTATTCTCATTCCAATTCCATTGCAACACTTTTTAAAATATAGGAGAGGAGAATTAAAAATCTGCCTCTTTCGCGAAACACAAAGTAAAATGAAATCTCAATCATTTTCAGCAATTTAACACAACCAATTTAAAAACAGAAACATTATCTCGGAATTAAATTGAAAATTTCAGGTAGAAAGAAACGACATAGTATTTACATTTTTAATTGGTTCTATTTAATAATATTCTATCAAAAACCTTTTAAATATCTTTCAAATATAAATGATTAAATGTGCGTTAACGTGAAAATTTTTGTGTTTTAATTTGAATTAGTTCTAGAAAATTAATATAAATTTGAGGAAAATTTAGAATGCAAATTGAAGAATTTAATTTACTTGCAAATTGTAGTAGCTAGTAGCCCACAAATATATTGATAATATACGCCACTTTATTACAATTTTGCAATGTGTAGAGCAATCAAAATGGCCTGATTGAAATATTTTATAATAGTTCTTCTATCCATTATATAGACCGTACCTTTGAGGAAACGGTGCCCAGTTTCATTCATAAAGAAAAGTTTTCCAAATTAAACTATCACTCGATTTGGGAGAAAAATGAACTCACTGATGCGGCAAAAGCTTGGGCGAGAAGCGCCAGCACCACGATCCATCGGGAGGTGCGCATAGTCGAGCCGGCGGCAGCAACTGATTTCAGTTGATCGTCTTCACGGCTGGCGCGATTTCTAAATTTCCTCCTCTACATCGAGTAGAGAGAGAAAATTAGGCGACCGGCGATAGCAAAACCTATTAACTGATCCATTAAAAATGTAAATTGCGGCAATCCCATTCCATCAGCCGCCTAATACGACTTTTATTTTACGGACAGTCTAATTCTAACGGTATCGATATAAATACAGGTTTCTGTCATGGAAATATTAAATATCGTTTCATGCAAACGAGGTTCATTGTCTGTTTTACACATAACAGAAAAAAGTTAATAACTATAAAAATAAATTATCAGAATAAATTTTATTTTGTCAGTCATGATTCTAACTCCAGTGAAGATTTCATGCGGTTTTTATCCAATTTATACGGTTTAGACAAATATATAGATTATATTAAATGGCTAAAAATTGCATGATTCGTGCCCATTTTTAAGTCTTAAGAAGCTTACAAATGAAGCAACCCTAAAATTAACGTGCAAATCAATTTTTATTTATTAATTTATAATGCCACATTTACTCTGGCTGGGCTAACTAGCGTGAGGAGAGCCATGCAGCAACGCAATCCATTGGGAATTGGGCATGATCTATAGCCGGCAGCAACACACTGGTTTTTAGTTGTACTTTTTACCTGGCCTCTGAATCGAGAGCGTAAAGTGAGGCAAAATTCTCTATTCGAATATTATTATTTTTGTGCCACTCTTTTCCTTCGATCTTAAATCTTTATTCAATTTAGCGATATTTTTGTAATAATTGGACAGTTAACGGCACCGTTAATTGTAGGTTATAATTGGAAGAGACCGCAGAATAATCAAAAAACTATTTGAGATAGAGTGTATTCCAAGACAAGAATCCGCAACCGGAAACCAGAATCTTGCCCTGTTCCGGTTTTTCACGCGGAACCGGTAATACAAATTTCATCCGGAACAGGACCGGACAGGATTTTTATTTAACAAAAATTTTCCGGTTTTTCCAATTTCTAATAATAAATAATAATAATAACAATTATGTCCCGAAGCAAAAAAGAGAGCTAAAAATTTCTTAATTTGGGTGTTAATTTTAATTTTCGTGAAATTCCACTTCAAATTTTTAAAATAAACATGAAATTTTTCGAAATCTTTGGTTCTAACCATCAGAATTTCAACAACTACCCACCGTTAGACTCGTCTTGGCCTCCACTAACTAGCCAAAGTGTTAAGGGGGTGCTTATTCACATCCCCTTTCAACCCCACTGCTCCAATTTTGATAACAAAAATTTTATCATGTTACCTCTGGGATAAAAAATATTAATTTTAAACTATCCAAAATATAATCTAAATAACCACTCCATCCCTTCTTTCAAACTAAACAAAGAAAAATATTTTAAAATTATATGCAAATCAATTCAAAATTCCAGAGTTCTAAAATGTTTTCCTTTTTTCGAGGGGGATAAAGTATAGCAACTAAGGGGTGATGGGTCCCTGAACCCATCAGCTGGTCAGGGGAGGTCGAGACGAGTCCAGCGGTGAGTAGTTTATCACAATTCTGCGATAGTTAGAACCCGAGATTTCGAGTTGCAAATATAGCGACTTAGAGAAAATTTATTTTATTTTTGTTTTAAGTGGAAAGAAGGAAATCGCAAAGAAAAATATATTAAACTACATTGGTGCATGAACAAAGTTTTTATTTTTAGTAAAAATATTAATGTATTACATTTTACTTGCCAAAATAAATATTAAAAGCAAGATTATAGAGAAGCAATACATAAAAGCTACGTGAAATTTTTCCTAGTCGTGGCTGTGATCCAACTAATGTAGGGATAAATCCAGGTGAAAGAGCTGGGATATTGGCTCAGGCAACCCAACCTTTGGGAGTTGACGCCAATAATTTTGGCAGTGGATTCTGATGAGCTTGTGTAAAGAACAGGTCCACCGTCGTCTGCCTAAAAATTAAATTTAACATTGTAAGAAATTAGTATGCAGATGTTGTTCAAAATAAGTCCTACATAGCAAACTCCTTTGGTTCCAGAAGAGGTGCCCAAACATCCAGTGTTTGCAGGGTACGTCACATAAACATCAATTGTGTCTGCGTTGCATGTGGACTTCTTTACATTCGTTAGTTCGACAACATTCAGTGTTGCCGTCGGCGAGGGCAAATCTAGGGCTGAAAAAAAACGTGTGTCATTCAAAGTTTTTAAAATTGTTCGCTTTAAAACAAATCATTTGCCAATTATTGGTAATCTTGAATTGGTTATTGTCCATTAAATATTTTTATGGCCAAGATCATGTGTATATTTAATGAATAGATAATTTTTTAATTCATATCCTTATTGTATATATATAGTTATTTTTTAAATTATGTTTTCTGTGAATTATTATTAGCCGTATATACGAGTAATGGTCTCGTCTCCAAGTGCTCGATGGTTGGTACTAAACACAAATTTTCGAGCTCATTACAAAAAAATTGATATAAGAATTAATTTACAGTAAAAATAATTTTTGTTATACAGTACACCAACGAACGAACACAAACTGGAAACTTTGCGTACTTGTTGTAATTGAATTGACTCGATCAAACTTAAGAGGACGGTATTTTTGAGTAACACAGAATAAAAGGTTTTTGATTTATCAAAAAACCTAGAAAATATACATTTTCATAACATATCCAGGATGCTTTGGAAAAAATAGAGTTTTCCTTGATATTTCAATTTCACACATTGATTTGTGTTGCTCGAGAATGCCTTCCCTGGTAAAAGCAAGGAAATGAACTATTGCAAAAACAATTCACTAAATTAAAATTTGTTCAAAAAATGTGTCGCACCATCCAAACCAATCAAAGATAAATCAAAATTAAAAAAAAACATAATTGCTCTTACTATCAGTTTTAGGACCAAATCCCATGGTCGTAAGCGCGACATTATCTAAGGCAGCAGAGGGCTTGACGAGGGAAAGTCTAGCGGTTCCAATAGTTCCTGCAATAGTAAGTTAATAAAAATGTAAGCCATTTTGTCATTTTGCTTACCACTAAGCGTCAATGGTGTGCTCAGCTTCAGCAGTGCGATATCGTTGATCATTAAATTAAGTCTAAAAGAGGGATGAATATAGGCCGTGGCTGTCGGAGGGGCGTTGATTGACGTTGGATCCGAGTACGTGCCAGGATAAACATTAATGATAGAAACCCTTAAAAAATCCAAAATTTGAAAGACAAATAATTAAATACACACGCAGACAATTGTATGAAGTAAATATTGACGTAATGGCTCATTGTCAGTTCTGCTAGGATCCACTCAGAATTGGTATATATCTTAAATATGTTTTATGCTTGTTAAAAAATTAGCCATCAGTGTTGATCTTCCCCTAAAACAACCCCTACCCATCAAAATATTTCACGCTCCCTAAAATCATACAAAAGTTTGATCTGCTATTTTCATCATAGAATTAGTTAACATTGATTAATTCTAAATTTGGTTAAACTTTAAGGAGAAATACTCACAATACGACGCAGTGAGCGGCGGTCAGCGCCCAAGTGGCCGACAATAATGCGCCACCGCAAAACCACCTGACATAGCGAGTGGCAGTGGCGCCCAACACTAAAACGTGGTAATTGTACTGCGCAAAAGTATCCATATCGACTGCTGTTCCTCCCAATATTCTGCCATTTTGAGCCGTTCCGTTGTGAAATTCAAACTGGTCCTCTTTCCTTGGCTTTTCTGTTGCTGCATCAATTTCAAAACTCGTGCTGCTCTCTTTGTTTTGCATCGCCAAAAGAGCCTCGATTTCTGTGTCTGAATTTTTTGTAATGGAAATAAATTTTTTTAAATGGAATACTTGCAATTGCTGTCTGTCAGCAGTTCTTCCAGCGTGTATTCTTTTGTGATGTTCTCTTCATGAAGGTTTCGTGGTTTTTCTTCATCTTCGTCTGAACGGTCGGTGACCTTTGAATAAAAAAATTAATTTTTAAAATAGGACATTCGAGTTCAATTTAGGGCATTTAATTGGTACAGGAATATTATATACTTGAAAATTGCCGCTTCAACTGCCATTAGATCGGTTATTAAAACTTTGAAATAATCAGCAAAAAGAAAATTAAATGGATTTATCACAGATCTTTTAAATATATATATTCTCATTTTCTTTTAATTAGAAATTCGGAAACAGTCAAAAATACAGATTTTTAATTCGACACGTTTTAATTTCAAGCTGTCTCAGTTTAAGAAAGTTTAACCAATTACTATATCTGAAATTTGATACCAAACCATTTTAAATCCCTTGTCGTTCTGGGTGAACACGGTTGCAATTTCGGTTCACCTGGTATTTTGCGAAAACCGCATCGATTTTATTTTTAACGTTCAAAACGTGCTAATACTTTTCTAAAAATTTCCCGACCCACTTGGGATTTATTGGGGGGTAATATGTTTTTTTTTTGTTTTTTCTGGGTTTTCTGGGTTTTTTCAGATTTGCTATTTAATGCATTTTTTCAAGAAACGAAGAAATTATTGTTGATACTGAAAATTCTGGAGCTTTGGGAAAAATAGTGGGTTTTATTGGGTTCTTTGCCTGGTTAAAACCGTTAAACCCGGGTGGGTTTTATCCGGGTAAGGAAAAATCGGAACCCTGTCCACCGAGCTTCGAGGAGGCTTTCGCCGGCTCGGACCGGAGACGGTTTCCTGGCCTCTGCCTACTCGTTTGCCCTTCTTTTGCCTCGCCAGTCACAGTAAGAATTTGTCTTTTATTTTCAGTCTCGTCCGCATTAATTTAACGTCAGTTACGTAATTAATGGCCAATTTCGCGATCGAAAGTCCTTTTCTCTCTGTTAGAGAGTCACTCTGAACAATAAATAAAAAACTTTATTTCCAAGCACAATTCGCCGTTGTTTGTCTTTCTTCTTGACCAGCAATAAAATTAAAGGAATACTTAAACGATAAAGGAACCTCAATATTTCATCATTTATTAAAGGCTCACTTAAGGAGCAGCCTTTTTCTGTCTTGAAACTCATTGAATATTATTTAAAGCGATATTACCGCGGCATGTCCTGATTGTTCTCGGCTTGTGGCCTTCGCGTGACTCTCGACGTTGAATAATTAAGACTGGCTCCGGGACTTATCAAATGTTTACGAGGAAATCTTCCGTTCGACTGATCTCTCCTGGCCGTTGAAGGAATTTGATCAAAATAGTAAGAAAATTAATTAATATCATGAGAGACAGCCACCGCGACGATGAGTTAGAGGGATGGCTCGGCGGCAGCGAGAAAGCTCGGCGAGGCCAAGAGGCCGCTCCAGTTCTGCGGGCTGAAAGCTAAGGGGTCGGAGGGCACTAATCATGCATTTTGGTATAGCTGTGTTGCAGATAATCGCAACAGAGGAATCGGTGCCTAGTTTGATAAATAAAGGCAAGATTTAAAAAATTAACAATCGCACTCGCAAAAATAAACTCACTGCGGCAGAAGCTTGCGCGAGAAGAGCCAGCACCACAATCCATCGGGAGGTGCGCATAGTTCAGTCGGCAGCAACAGATTTTGAGTTGATCCTATTCACGGCTAGGGTTTTATACATTTCCCCCTCTAAATCGAGACACCAAGAAAAGCAAATTTTGGCCCTCCAACTCCATCCGCCGTCTAATTGAGCAGTTTACGACGCGACTATTTTTTTTAATGTCAGTCGTGACATGACTCGGCCCGGTTTGCCCCAAGATAATATTGTTAACAGCTCTGCGTTTGAGAAGCTGCTGCTCCGGCGTCCAAAAGCAGCCTACAGAAAACAGCGTTCGCGGCCGGTCCGTTGGACAAATTGGTCTCCTTGCGGCCAATAGTGCCACGCTGCAGGCGCATGTTGGGGCAAATCAGGCCGAGTCATGTCACGACATTGGCCGATATAAATTGTAGCTGTATGTACATCGATAAAGATAGGTTTCTGTAATAATAGTTGCAGCAATATACCAGATGTGAAAAGGAAATTGTAAACATTAGCCCTTCCCGGTCCTCAGACAGGGATAGAAACAAGCAAAAAAGTGCTATTTCTCCCTCCTTTATTCCCTTTGATCTTTTCTTTTATCATCAATCCACACAGAAGTATCCTTCAGCGAACTCTTCACATCGACTCGGTTTGATAATGAACTAATGAATGATAAGTTACGACATATATTCTATGATCGCGATTGATTGTATTTCAATATAAAAATCAAACCTATCAAAAATATATATTTAGCAGGGCAGTTACTTCTGAAAAAAATAATATTTTCATTCCAACTATAAATCTATTTTATTTTTTTAGCATCTTATAGAGATGTCTATTATATAAAAAATATCTGAAAAGCCCAGATGGTAACGGCATAGAAAAATAATAAACTAGGTGCATGAACGAACAAATAAGGTTTTTAATTTTTTGTAAATAAAAATATTTATTTTGTGTCACATTTATCACCAAGGATAAATATAAAAAGCAAGCTTAGAGATGCAATAAATACTACGTGAAATTTTTCTTAGTCGTGGCTCTGATCCAACTAATGTAGGGATAAATCCAGGTGAAAGAGCCGGGATAATCACTTGGGCAAGCCAATCTTTGAGAGGTGACGCCGATAATTTTGGCAGTGGACTCAGATGAGCTTGTGTAAAGAACAGGTGCACCTTCGTCACCCTGGAAATTTAATTTAACATTGTAAGAAATTATGCAGATGATGTAGTTACAAAATTCGTACAAAGCAAATTCCTTTGGTTCCAGAAGAGGTGCCCAAACATCCAGTGTTTCCTGGGTACGTCACGTAAACATCAATTGTGTTTGCATTGCACGTCGACTTTTTCACATTCGTCATTTCGACAACATTCAGTGTTACTGGAGTTGTGCCTGTCGTGGCTATAGTTTGTGCTGAAAAAAAAACACGATTTGTTCACTGTAAAAAAAGAATCAATCATTTTGCCTATAGTTTCAAATCCCGTAAAAATTAAGTAGAGAATTTTGCGATTGTTCTTTCATCTGCAAATTAATCTTAAGTGTTTTGTAAATTTTTAGACTCAGAATTAAAATTGAATTTAGAGGGAAGGTCTTTTTAAACAACACAAAAACAAATAATGGTTCTTTGAATGAAAAATACCAAGAACTAGGACGCATTAAAAAAAATTGAGTTTTCCTTGATATTTCAATTTCACACATTTATTTGTTTTGTGTTACTCGAGAGTGCCTTCCCTGGTAAATGCAAGTAAATTATGGTTATTGCCAATTTATTATAATTTTGATAAGAATGATAGAATTTGGAAAATGTAATTTCAAAAATATAGATCCAAAAATGTGTCCCAACCAAATCCGAGATAAATTAAAAAAGAAACAGTAATTTCTCTCTTTACCATCAGTTTTAGGACCGAATCCCATGGTCGTGAGCGCGACATTATCTAACGCAGCAGTGGGTTTGACGAGGGAAAGTCTAGCGGTCCCAATAGTACCTGAAATATTAATGTAGTAAAATTGTAAACAATTTTGAAATTTTGCTTACCACTAAGTGTCAATGGTGTGCCAATCTTCAGCAGCGCGATGTCGTTGATCATTAAATTAAGTCTAAAAGAGGGATGAATATAGGCCGTGGCTGTCGATGGGGTGTTTGTAGCTGCCAATGGATCCTCGAACGTTCCAGGAAAAACATTAATGGTAGAAACCCTTAAAATATTCAAAATTAAAAAAAAATAATACAAACGCAAGCAATTGTATGAAGATAATATTGACGCGATAGCTCAGCTCAGCTATAGGATCCATTCAGAATAGATATTCAAATATATTTTGTAGCTGCACTATAATTTGGATATAAATTATTTAATGTGACTGTTAAATTAGCCTTCAGTTTGATCATCCCCTAAAACAACCCTTCCAATTAAAAATGTTTTACAATCCCCAAAATCATACAAAAGTTTGATCTGCTATTTTCATCATAGAAATAGTTAACTTTGATATTAATTCTAAATTTGGTTAAACTTTAAAGAGAAATACTCACAAAACGACGCAGTGAGCGGCGGTCAGCGCCCAAGTGGACGACAATAATGCGCCACTGCAAAACCACCTGGGAACGCCAGCGGCAGTTTCGCTCACAATTAATACGTGGTAATTGTACTGCGGAAAAGTTTCCGTCGTGACTGCTGTTCCTCCCAATATTCTGCCATTTTGAGCCGTTCCATTGTGAAATTCAAACTGGTCCTCTTCACCCTCTTCACTTGGCTTTTCCGTTGCTGCATCAACTTCGTAATTCGTGGTGCTCTCTTCGTTTTCCATCGCTAAAATAGCCTCGATTTCTGTGTCTATTTAAATTTGAATTTTTTTTGTAATGGAAATAAATAATTTAAGTGGAATACTTGCAATTGCTGTCTGTCAGCAGTTCTTCCAGTGTGTACTCTGTTGTGATGCTCGCTTCATGAAGGTTTCGTAGTTTTTCTGCATCTTCGTCTGAACGGTCGGTGACCTTTGAATAAAAAATTTAATTTTAAAATAGGATATTTAAATAATGCATGGAGCACATCGCCACTGCTGTTGTTGTATTTGAATGCTGTATTATTAGATTAGATTTTTATCCAAAATTTACTAAAAACAAATAGGACAAAGCTTTCTGTCGAGACCTGCATGTTTTGCTACGGAATTTCAAAACTGGCCCCTTGATTTGAAAATTTCCAACATTGACTTGTACTTTAATAATGATGAGAGATCGATTTTTAGTTTTCGACTGCAATATTTTCCACTGCAAGAAATCATGCCATTTTTCAATTTTTCGGTTCTTTGCATCTCCAACCATCAGAATTGCTAAAACTATATACCCTCCGTTAAACACGTCTCAACTTCCCCTAACCACAGCTAAAAGGTTTGGGGTGCTTACACCATCCCCTTACATCCCCACTATGCATATTTGGAAAATTTAAAAATAAAAATCTGTAAGAAAATGTAAAATTCTTTCTAATTGGAGCAGCTTACAAATATGTTGATTATATTAAGCTGTTTTTTTAACGCCCCACGGGAGTGCGGCCAGCGGTCCAGAAAAGCAGGCCAAATCCGGTAAGCACCAGGAGTGCTGACCGGCGTAGCGCATAAAATACAAAACCCCTAGACCGGGCTGTGTGTTACAACATTTTATTTGAAAACAATAAAAAAGTCCTGTATAGATTAAATCAAAATTAGGATGGTTGAGGTTAGAAATTCATATATTTTGGGAATGAATCTGACAAATTTTTGAGGAATCGGTGCCCAGGTCGATAAATATTTTTCAAAACTAAACTATTGCACTTGTGAAAAAAATTGAGTGAAATAAACTTACTGCGGCAAAAGCTTGGGCGAGAAGAGCCAGCACCACGATCCATCGGGAGGTGCGCATAGTCTCGCCGGCAGCAACAGATTTTGAGATGGTCCTCTTCACGGCTGGGGTTTTATACATTTCCCCCCACTAAATCGATTTCAACAGATTTTTCGACACCAAATCGAGTAGAGCAAAAAAGTAGGCGATCGGTTACTGATTCGCCTAAAAAATGCTGATTTGTGTGCTCCCATTCCATCCGCCGTCTAATTCATATGTTCATCCGAACCCATAAAATTCTAACGGTATTATCGATAGTGCTGTGAATTTTAGACGACTGACTATTTTTTTATAAGCTTCAGATCATTGTGAGACTATCAAATGATCTCGAATAGTTCAATTTTAAGGTATTTAAACCGCACTTAAAATCGTCCAAAACCGTTTAAATTTGCCAAAACCATCTAAAACCCGTCTAAAATCGTATTAAACCGTCTAAAAAGTTATGTTTGGCGTGCAAAATTTTCCAAAAACTTAATTTTCTAAGCCATAAAAAATATTTACAACAAAATTCGAACTGTGATGGGTAAAAAACCCAGTGAAACGACACAAAACTTGACAATTTGACCGTGTCCCTAAAAAAATTAAATTAAAATTCGATTTCTCGGAAAAGGTCTCAAAATTTGATCTTGACGTTTGACCTACAACCTTTTCAGGGTAGGGAAAGTTGTTCAGGGTGAATGACTAGGTCGGGTAGGGAAATTTTCAGCATGATATCTCAACGCAATCAAAATTTGAGTCCGACTTTCATTCTAAAAATTTAATTTTTCTATATTTTTGAAATTATGTAAAAATATGGAGCGCATACCGTCTCCCGGACCTCAAAATCTGGAATTTCTCCATTTCCTAACAAGGACTTAAATAAAATTTATCAAATAAAACCACAGCATATTTCCGATGTCTCTAAATTACGTCCAAATGGACCTTATTTTCTAATTAAACTACTCGATTAACTAAAAAATACCAGTGATTTTCCTTTTCCATTAGTTGTCAAACTCAATTTATCTGTGAATTGGCCTTTAATTATAATACATAGCATGCGTTAAACATACATTTGTATGAAATAATTAAAAAAAAAAACGCGAAGGAAATAATGAAAACTAAAACCGTAAAATTGACAAAAATCGTCTAAAACTTACTAATTTTCTTGTAGAAACAGTCTCAAAATAGTCGACTATTTTGGCCAAAAAAATTCACAGCCCTAAATATTGATAAATAAAGGTTTCTGAAATGGGAATTGTTCGGAATTTACCAGGTTTTTTTTTAAAAAATATTTATTTTTCCACATTTTACTCACCAAGAATAAATATAAAAAAGCAAGCTTATAGAAGCAATAAATACTACGTGAAATTTTTCCTAGTCGTGGCTCTGATCCAACTAATGTAGGGATAAATCCAGGTGAAAGAGCCGGGATAATCACTTGGGCAAGCCAACCTTTGAGAGGTGACGCCGATAATTTTGCCAGTGGTTTCAGATGAGCTTGTGTAAAGAACAGGTGCACCTTCGTCAGCCTGGAAATTTAATTTAACATTGTAAGAAATTATGCAGATCATGTAGTTACAAAATTCGTACAAAGCAAATTCCTTTGGTTCCAGAAGAGGTTCCCAAACATCCAGTGTTTCCTGGGTACGTCACGTAAACATCAATTGTGTTTGCATTGCACGTCGACTTTTTCACATTCGTCATTTCGACAACATTCAGTGTTACTGGACTTGAGCCTGACACGGGTATACCTTGTGCTGAAAAAAAAAACACGATTTGTTCACTGTAAAAAAGAATCAATCATTTTGCCTATAGTTTCAAATCCCGTAAAAATTAAGCAGAGAATTTTGCGATTGTTCTTTCACCTGCAATTTATTCTAAAGTATTTTGTATATTTTTAGACAGAATTAAAATTGAATTGAGAGGGAAGGTCTTTTTAAACAACACAAAAACAAATAATGGTTCTTTGAATGAAAAATACCAAGAACTAGGACGCATTAAAAATAGAGTTTTCCTTGATATTTCAATTTCACACATTGATTTGTTTGTGTTACTCGAGAATGCCTTCCCTGATAAATGTAAGTAAATTATGATTATTGCCAATTTATTATAATTTTGATTAGAATGATAGAATTTGGAAAATGTAATTTCAAAAATCATATTTAGATCCAAAAATGTGTCACAACCAAATCCAACATGTATTACAAAAGACACAATAATTTCTCTTTTTACCATCAGTTTTAGGACCGAATCCCATGGTCGTAAGCGCGACATTATCTAACGCAGCAGTGGGTTTGACGAGTGAAAGTCTAGCGGTTCCAATAGTACCTGAAATATTAAGGTAGTAAAATTATAAACAATTTTGTCATTTTGCTTACCACTAAGTGTCAATGGTGTGCTCAGCTTCAGCAGTGCGATGTCGTTGATCATTAAATTAAGTCTAAAAGCGGGATGAATATAGGCCGTGGCTGTCGGAGGGGTGCTCGTGACTGTTGAAGGATCCTCGAATTTTCCAGCATAAACAGTTATGGTAGAAACCCTTAAAATATTCAAAATTTGAAAAAAATTAATACAAACGCAAGCAACTGTATAAAGATAATATTGACGCGATAATATTCCACTCAGAATAGATATTCAAATATATTTTGTTGCTGCACTATAATTTGAATACTAATTATTTAATGTGACTGTTAAATTAGCCTTCAGTTTGATCATCCCCTAAAACAACCCTTCCAATTAAAAATGTTTTACAATCCCCAAAATAATACAAAAGTTTGATCTGCTATTTTCATCATAGAAATAGTTAACTTTGATATTAATTCTAAATTTGGTTAAACTTTAAGGAGAAATACTCACAATACGACGCAGTGTGCGGCGGTCAGCGCCCAAGTGGACGACAATAATGCGCCACCGCAAAACCACCTTTCGATGTCAGCGGCAGTTACGCTCACAATTAATACGTGGTAATTGTACTGCGGAAAAGTTTCCGACGTGACTGGCGTTCCTCCCAATATTCTGCCATTTTGAGCCGTTCCATTGTGAAATTCAAACTGGTCCTCTTCACCCTCTTCACTTGGCTTTTCTGTTGCCGCATCAACTTCGTAATTCGTGGTGCTCTCTTCGTTTTCCATCGCTAAAAGAGCCTCGATTTCTGTGTCTATTTAAATTTGAATTTTTTTTTGTAATGGAAATAAATAATTTTAGTGGAATACTTGCAATTGCTGTCTGTCAGCAGTTCTTCCAGTGTGTACTCTGTTGTGATGCTCGCTTCATGAAGGTTTCGTAGTTTTTCTGCATCTTCGTCTGAACGGTCGGTGACCTTTGAATAACAAATTTAATTTTAAAATAGGACATTTAAATAATGCATGGAGCACATCGCCACTGGTGTTGATGTATTTGAATGCTGTATTATTAGATTAGATTTTTATCCAAAATTTACTAAAAACAAATAGGACAAAGCTTTCATGCATGTTTTGCTACGGAATTTCGTGTTTCTCTTTCAAAACTGGCCCCTTAATTTGAACATTTCCAACATTGACTTGTACTTTAATAATGATGAGCGATCGATTTTTAGTTTTCGACTGCAATATTTTCCACTACAAGAAATTATGCCATTTTTCAATTGTTCGGTTCTTTGCCCCTCCAACCATCAGAATTGCTAAAACTATATACCCTCCGTTAAACACGTCTCAACTTCCCCTAACCACAGCTAAAAGGTTTGGGGTGCTTACACCATCCCCTTACATCCCCACTATGCATATTTGGAAAATTTAAAAATAAAAATCTCTAAGAAAATGAAAAATTCTTTCTAATTGGAGCAGCTTACAAATATGTTGATTATATTAAGCTGTTTTTTTAACGCCCCACGGGAGTGCGGCCAGCGGTCCAGAAAAGCAGGCCAAATCCGGTAAGCACCAGGAGTGCTGACCGGCGTAGCGCATAAAATACAAAACCCCTAGACCGGGCTGTGTGTTACAACATTTTATTTGAAAACAATAAAAAAGTCCTGTATAGATTAAATCAAAATTAGGATGGTTGAGGTTAGAAATTCATATATTTTGGGAATGAATCTGACAAATTTTTGAGGAATCGGTGCCCAGGTCGATAAATATAGAGAAAATATTTTTCAAAACTTAACTATTGCACTTGTGAAAAAAATTGAGTGAAATAAACTTACTGCGGCAAAAGCTTGGGCGAGAAGAGCCAGCACCACGATCCATCGGGAGGTGCGCATAGTCGAGCTGGCAGCAACAGATTTTGAGATGGTCCTCTTCACGGCTGGGGTTTTATACATTTCCCCCCACGAAATCGATTTCAACAGATTTTTCTACACTAAATCAAGTAGAGCAAAAAAGTAGGCGATCGGTGATAGCAAAGTGGAACCCTACTATTTACTGATTCTCCTAAAAAATGCTGATTTGTGTGCTCCCATTCCATCCTCCGTTTAATTCATATGTTCATCCGAACCCATAAAATTCTAACGGTATTATTGATAGTGCTGTGAATTTTAGACGACTGACTATTTTTTTATAAGCTTCAGATCATTGTGAGACTATCAAATGAGCACGAATAATTCAATTAAGTTATTTAAACCACACTTAAAATCGTCTAAAACCGTCTAAATTTGCCAAAACCATCTAAAACCGACTAAAACCCGTCTAAAATCGTATTAAACCGTTTAAAAAAATTAAGTTTGGCGTGCAAAATTTTTCAAAAACTTAATTTTCTAAGCCATAAAAAATATTTACAACAAAATTCGAACTGTGATGGGTAAAAACCCAGTGAAACGACACCAAACTTGACAATTTTATGCATTTTTTCGCAATCTGACCATTCAGGGCCATATCAGGGTAAGAACCTGAGGGTCGGAATCAACCTTTGGTGGTTCAATTCCGATCCCAGCAGAGCGTTGAAGTAAACAGGGCACGGAAAATCGTTTTTTTAATAACGGGCGCATTTTCTATTTAAATGTCGTTCTTGAGAGAACGGATTCGAGCCGCGGTTTAAAAACTTCAAACTTTGATTTCCACGAAACTGCCATTTTGAATATTTGTTAACTTGCACAAAATTTCACCGGCTACAATTTGACTGTGTCCCTAAAAAAACTAAATGAAAAATCGATTTCTCGGAAAAGGTCTCAAAATTTGATCTTGACTTTTGACCTACAACCTTTTCAGGGTAGGGAAAGTTGTTCAGGGTGAAAGACTAGGTCGAGTAGGGAAATTTTAAGGATGATATCTCAACGCAATCAAAAGTTGCAGTTTGACTTTAATTCAAAGAATTAATTTTTTCTATATTTTTGGAAAATTATGAAAAAATATGGATGGATATTGCGGGTTTCAAAATTTGGAATTTTTAACAAGGAGTTAAATACAATTTATCAAATAAAACCACAGCATATTTCTTATGTCTTAAAATTCCGTCCAAATGGACCATTATTTTCTAATTAAACTACTCGATTAACTAAACACTACCAGTGATTTTCCATTTCAAATAATTGTCAAACTCAATTTATCTGTAAATTGGCTCTGAAAAATACAATTATAATACATAACATACGTTAAACATACATTTGTATGAAATATAAAAAAAAAACGCAAAGGAAATAATAAAAAATAACACCGTCTAAATTGACAAAAATCGTCTAAAACTGACTAATTTGCTTGTAGAAACAGTCTAAAAATAGTCGAATATTTTGGCCAAAAAAATCGTCTAAAATTCACAGCCCTAATTATTGATAAATAAAGGTTTCTGAAATGGGAATTGTTCGGAATTTACCAGGTTTAAAATATTTATTTTTCCACATTTTACTCACCAAGAATAAATATAAAAAAGCAAGCTTAGAGAAGCAATAAATACTACGTGAAATTTTTCCTAGTCGTGGCTGTGATCCAACTAATGTAGGGATAAATCCAGGTGAAAGAGCCGGGATAATCGCTTGGGCAAGCCAACCTTTGGGAGGTGACGCCGATAATTTTGGCAGTGGATTCAGATGGGCTTGTGTAAAGAACAGGCGCACCTTCGTCACCCTGGAAATTTAATTTAAAATTGTATGAAATTATGCAGATGATGTTAAACAACTCGTACAAAGCAAATTCCTTTGGTTCCAGAAGAGGTGCCCAAACATCCAGTGTTTCCTGGGTACGTCACGTAAACATCAATTGTGTTTGCATTGCACGTGGACTTCTTTACATTCGTCAGTTCGACAACATTCAGTGTTGGTGGAGTTGTGGCTGACGGGGTTATAGTTTGTGCTGAAAAAAAACACAATTTTTTCACTGTAAAAAAAGAATCAATCATTTTGCCTATAGTTTCAAATCCCGTAAAAATTAAGCAGAGAATTTTGCGATTGTTCTTTCACCTGCAAATTAATCTTAAGTGTTTTGTAAATTTTTAGACTCAGAATTAAAATTGAATTTAGAGGGAAGGTTTTTTAAACAACACAAAAACAAATGGTTCTTTGAATGAAAAATACAAAGAACTAGGACGCATTAAAAATAGAGTTTTCCTTGATATTTCAACTTCGCACATTGATTTGTTTGTGTTACTCGAGAATGCCTTCCCTGGTAAATGTAAGTAAATTATGATTATTGCCAATTGAATTTTGATAAGAATGATAGAATTTGGAAAATATAGTTTCAAAAATTATATTTGGATCGAAAAATTTGTCAAAACCAAATCCAAGATGTATTACAAAAGACACAATAATTTATCTCTTTACCATCAGTTTTAGGACCGAATCCCATGGTCGTAAGCGCGACATTATCTAAGGCAGCAGTGGGTTTGACGAGTGAAAGTCTAGCGGTTCCAATAGTACCTGAAATATTAAGGTAGTAAAATTATAAACAATTTTGTCATTTTGCTTACCACTAAGCGTCAATGGTGTGCCAATCTTCAGCAGTGCGATGTCGTTGATCATTAAATTAAGTCTAAAAGCGGGATGAATAAAGGCCGTGGCTGTCGATGGGGTAGCTGCCAATGGATCCTCGAACGTTCCAGGATAAACATTAATGGTAGAAACCCTTAAAATATTCAAAATTTGAAAAAAAATTAATTAATACACTCGCAAGCAACTGTATGAAGATAATATTGACGCGGTAGCTCAGCTATAGGATCCACTCAGAATAGATATTCAAATATATTTTCTATCTGCACTTTAATTTGAATATAAATGATTTTATGTGACTGCTTAATTAGCCTTCAGTTTGATCATCCCCTAAAAAACCCTTCCAATTAAAAATGTTTCAAAATCCCCAAAATCATACAAAAGTTTGATCTTCTGCTATTTTCATCATAGAAATAGTTAACTTTGATTAATTCTAAATTTGGTTAAACCGTAAGGAGAAATACTCACAATACGACGCAGTGTGCGGCGGTCAGCGCCCAAGTGGCCGACAATAATGCGCCACTGCAAAACCACCTATCGATATCAGCGGCAGTTTTGCTCACAATTAATACGTGGTAATTGTACTGCGGAAAAGTCTGCGTCGTGACTGCTGTGCCTCCCAATATTCTGCCATTTTGAGCCGTTCCATTGTGAAATTCAAACTGATCCTCTTCATCCTCTTCACTTGGCTTTTCTGTTGCCGCATCCACTTCGTAATTCGTGGTGCTCTCTCCGTTTTCCATCGCTAAGAGAGCCTCGATTTCTGTGACTATAATTTTGAAGTTTTTGTAATGGAGATAAATATTTTTAATGAAATACTTGCAATTGCTGTCTGTCAGCAGTTCTTCCAGCGTGTACTCTTTTGTGATGTTCGCTTCATGAAGGTTTCGTAGTTTTTCTGCATCTTCGTCTGAACGGTCGGTGACCTTTGAATAAAATATTAAATATTAAATAATGCATTTGGCACATCGCCACTGCTGTTGTTATATTTTAATGCTGTAATATTAGACAGTGTATGATTTTTATCCAAAATTTAGAAGAAGCAAATAAATAAGACAAAGCTCTCTGCCGAGACCTGCATGTTTTGCTACGGAATTTCAAAACTGGCCCCTTGATTTGAAAATTTCCAACATTGACTTGTACTTTAATAATGATGAGCGATCGATTTTTAGTTTTCAAAGATTTCCCACTTCAAGAAATCATGTCATTTTTAAATTTTTAGGTTCTTTGCGCCTCTATATAACCATCAGAATTGCTAAATCTGCCCTCCGTTCGACTCGTCTCGACCTGCCCTGACCAGATAATAGGTTTGGGAGGGGGTGCTTGAACCATCCCCTTACATCCCCACTATCCATTTTTGGAAAATTTATAAATTATGAATCCTAATATTAAGGAAATATAAAATTTATTAAAATTGTAGCGGCTCAAAATTTTCTTGATTACGAATATGCCGTTTTCTTCTTTTTACAAATTTGTAATGCATAAAATATAGAGCAAATCAATTAGTCTCACTTAAAGTGGAATGATACTGGGCAACAATTGAAAATTATTTAAATTGTTGGATGCCTTAAACAATTTGTTCAACAATTTGCAAAAATAAAAAAAATAACCTTCCTAAAATAAAAACTCAAACTTTGCCAATTTTCTCCAAAATTTACAGCGCTTGAACATATTTTCTTGGCATATTCCGATTCCTCTCGTCGAGATCTGTCCAACGGTGTAAGCCACTTGTTGGGGAAACTCTTGCTTTTGAAATTAAATCGGATTTCAAGTAAGGAGACAACCATTACCATTTGAAAAGCACGCTAACTTTCCAGCCAATTTTCTCAAAAAATTACAGCGCTCCATAGGTCAATTTAGGCGTTAACTGAATCCAAATGGGTGAGTTTATGCATTGGCAACAAGCATTTCCCAGGCTTTTCCAGTATCATTCCTCTTTAAAAATTACCACATGCAGTTTTTTCATTATTAGTAGTATAAAAACAAAATTCTATATGATTAAACAAATATTGTATTTAAAAATTAAATAAGTCCTAGATTTGAAAAAAAAAATTAGAACGATTGAAAATAGAAAATGCACATATTTTTGGAATGAATATGAAAAATCGGTGCCTAGTTTGATAAACATAGAGAAAAGATTTCAAAACTAAACTATCGCACTTGTGAAAAAAATTGAGCGAAATAAACTTACTGCGGCAAAAGCTTGGGCGAGAAGAGCCAGCACCACGATCCATCGGGAGGTGCACATAGTCCAGTCGGCAGCAACAGATTATGAGCCGATCCTATTCACGGCTAGGGTTTTATAGATTTCCCCCACTAAGTCGAGTAGAGAGAAAAAGTAGGCGATCGGTGATAGCAAGGTGGAATGATTGGCCAAAAAATGCTAATTTTGGTGCTCCCATTCCATTATCCGCCGTCTAATTTGGTCGCGACTATTTTTATTTGAACCCATAAAATTCTAACGGTATCGATAAATACAGGTTTGCGAAACGAAAATAGTTAGGAATTGACCAGAAGAAAAGAATGAAATGCTTTTGCAAAAATTAATTTATGGTGTGAGTTTTCAGACTTATGGAAAAAAGATTTGAGTTTAAATTTAAAAAAGTGATATTTCTCCTTCCTTTCCTTATTCTTTTCTGCTACCATCATCCCCGCAAGAGTATCCCTCAGCGAACACCTTCATGATAACCGACATACGACGCTGTCTGACGATGATGAACTAATGAATAATTTTGAATAATTCACCAGTGTTGCAAAAACTCTGTGTTCGAAGCCGCCAACAGATGGTGCCACCGTAGACTTTCGATTTTAAGGCACTTCCGCTGCGATTTCAGACTCAATCTAGCTACTGAGCATTCTTCAATTAATTTGCTATTTATTGACGTGCTGAAAACCAAAATCGGTTCAGCCATTCGCCGTAGAATCGTGAAAAACAATTTTTTGAAATAAAAAATCTTTTCCAACGTTTCTACGGCGATTGGCTGAACCGATTTTGGTTTTCAGCACGTCAAAAATTATCAAATTAATTGAAAAAAGCAAAATAGCTAGATTGAGTCTGAAATCGCAACGGAAATGCCTTAAAACCGCTTAAAACAAAATTTTTAAGAAAGTCTGTGGTTGCGCCATCTGTTGGCGGCTTCAATAACTAAGGGTTTATGCAACTGGTCAATTTACGATTATTAATTGCATTTTTTAGAAATGACTTAAATCTTAAAAGTATATATTTCAGGCAGTTTCTTCTGAGCTAAAAATAGATAGCAGTAGGTCTGTACTGTAAAATTCAAAAAATTTAATTCAGAATAATTTTTATGCTTCCTCAATATTTAAAAAAAACTGTACAGATAAAGGAATATTCTCTAAAATCTAAACGAGACTGAATTTAAATTTCAGATCAGCATTTTTCATTATTTCACGTCCTAATTGGGGCAAGAGAAAGGAGACTATTCTAAAAGGTTTTAAAGAAAATATTTTAATCAAATTTAACAAAGAATAAATTAAAAAAAATATTCAACAGAAGCAGTGAATAAATATTATGTGAAATATTTCTTGGTCGTGGCTGTGATCCAGCTGATGTAGGGATAAATCCAGGTGAACGAGCTGGGATATTGACTTGGGCAGCCTATAAATTGAGAGTTGATCCCAATTAGTTTCGCAGTACCGTCGGTCGAACTTGTGTAAATGACAGGTCCACCGGGATCAGCCTAAAAATGAAATAATCTGTAAGCACTTAGAGAATGATAATAAAACACTCTTACATAACAAATTCCCTTGGTTCCGGAGGAGGTGCCCAAACATCCGGTGTTTGCTGGGTACGCCACATAAACATCGATTGTCTCTGAATTGCATGTGGTTTTTTTCACATTCGTCAATTCAACCCAGAACAGCTTTGACGTTGCACCAATTGCAGTGGTAGCTAGAAACATAATATATTTATTTATTTAGAAATCGTTAGTTGAATTATATAAAAATCTAATAAGAAAGTTATTTTCATTTCATTATTTTTATAAATTGAAATAAAGTTTTGTTTAATAATAGCAGACTGATATTTAATATAATTTGATGAGGGTGCTTCCCTAGTGGATAAAAGGCTCACCTGCAAATTTCAGGTCGAAATTGAAGGAATCGCCAATTTTAGAAGGGCTCAAAATCAGTCACTTGTTTTTAATAAAACATATATATTTTTTGTAGCTTTTAAAAATAAAATATCTGGTGAGCGGATCATAAATATTGTAAGAATTTCAGGGGGTTGTTTTTGGAGGCAAATTTGACCTGACCGATACTTTGCGTTTTGGTTGTCGATGATTTATATGTTTTTAATTTTTAACCATCAGGCACTCAAATCTGGTGCATTTCAATTGCACCGTCAATTTTTAAGTCTATTTTCAATTAAAGTGTTTTATTTTAGCAAAATTTGGAGAAAAACGGAAGGTTTATTGGAAAGTTACATTTGAATAAAGAAAATTGCAAAAATTGGTAAAATGAAATGTCAATAAATCATTTACAACAATTATAATGTCAATATAGCTGTCCCTTTTGCAACAAATATAGTCGACTATTTACCAACAACCATCTACGTTATTACACATTTCTAATAATAACAAAATTAAAATTAATTTAATTTTGTGTGTCATCAAAAGTCATTTTCCTGACAATTTTCTTACACTGTAAAGTGTACAAAATTTCTTTGATTCATTGTATTATTTTATCACCGCGTAATAAAATAAACAGGCACATTTCCTGCCATGCGAATTTGGTTTCTGATCAAATAATCTGTTGGAATAAATTAACCCTTATAAATTTAAATGATTGTACTTCTTACTGTCATCATTAGGACCGAATCCCAACGTCTTAAACGCAACATTGTCCAAAGCAGTGGTGGGTTTGACGCTTGAAAGTCGAATGGTCCCGATAAGAGCTGGAATTTCGATTAACTTAAATGTAAGGACGAACGATACACTCCGTTACTTACTCCCGAGGGTCAACGGTGAAGTCATCTTTAGCAGCGCGACGTCGTGTATCATGAAATTCCATCTAAAACCAGGATGAATCGTAGGCGTGGCTGTGGTTCCAGTGCCTGCAGTTGGATTCGAATATGTGCCAGGAAAAACAGTAACGGTGGACACCCTTTAAACAATAAAAATTAGTGGCATCAACAGCCAACGAAATGTGAAGGGCTGGATGAAAAAATTGGAGTCAGTTAGAGCAAACTCTCGTTTAAATATACGATCCAGGAATTTTGAATTTCCCTGTTTTATACAATTCAATTAAAAAAATATTGCAAAATTTTCCTTGACTCGATGAGTTGTTTGATTATTTGCAATGAACCATTTCTTCATCTAAATTCAAAATGTAATTTCATTTTAAGCATTTTTTCGAAAGATTTGCTCATTGTCAGTTGGAAAAACTGGAAATTTAATCAGATTTTGACGCAACTCTCAACTCGTGCATTTTAATGAGGCCAAACACAGACCCCTTTCGAAAATCTGCAATATTTGAAAAAATAAAAAAATAACATTCAAGACTGAAAAGTATTATTTTTATCTTCTCACCATTTAATTTTTACAAATTTTTCAACCCGGATGCAATTAATTTACTTTTTTTTCTGATAAAATTCTAAAAATTTGAATTTGGGGCATTTTTGGTCAGAAATTTTTGAACAAAATTGGTTGGTTAGGATTTACTTTTCATGTTATATCATTTTTTTAAATTTAAAAAAAAACACTTTAAACCCGTTTTATATGTTCAAATGGTTTTCAACGGTTTTTAGACGCTCTTGTTGTTATTCAAGCTTGGCAGTTTTTGACAATAGCAGCGTAAAATCGCACGATTTGTGCTCATGGATTAGAATTTCAGAAAATCACAGCATTGATATAATAAATACTCACAATGCAACGCAATGAGCGGCGGTCAAGGCCCAAGTGTTGGACAGTAAAGAGCCTCCGCAGAAGGTCCGATGAGTGCCAGCGGCACTTGTGCCCCGCACTAACACGTAATAAATGTACTGCGAAAACCCGGCATCACTCGTAATTTCTGTTCCTCCCAATATTCTTCCGTTCCGGGCTGTGGCGTTGGGAAATTCATTATTGCTAAGCACGTTGATTGGTGCCGCAGTTGTACTATTTGCCAGCCAGGCTTCGACTTCTGTGTCTAAATTTTAGAAATTATAGCCGAGCTAAAATATATCAGAGGAATGAAATAGTTACAATTGCTGTCTGCCACCAGTTCTTCCAGCGTGTATTCTTTGGTGATGCTCTCTTCGTCAAGGTTGCCTAATTTTTCTGCATCTTCCTTGGCACCGTTGGAGACCTTTAAATTTTAATATATTTGAATAATTATTTTGCAGTGCAACAGCAACAATTATTTACTTTTAATTTTAAAAACACCGTTTTTGTTGGTGCACATTTTTTTCGTGTAAAGTGCAGTGAAGGTGGAGCGTGAAATGATCAACCAAAAGCGGAAATCGATAGTGGGGGTCGAAAAAATGTGTCTCGCGTTACAATTAGGTCGATCAGGCTCATGAAAAAATTAAGAAAAAAAAAATAGAACCAACCACCGTGGCGGCGGTTGTGCACAATTGACGCAGAATTTTGTGAGAAACACCGTTAGGATCGGTAGATTGCAGTAGGTAGCTACAAGACCGGAGATAGAAAGTTTTAAAGTTGAAAAAAACGCGATTTTAGACATTTCTCGGGACTCTATTTTCGGGGTCTATGTTGAACTCTATCATATGGACTCTACGGAGTTCCAACACGTTTCATTCCATGCCCCTTGGTAATTTCTACCAGACCGAGTATGGTTTTTGAAAATCAGACAATTTTTTGTGAATTTAGCAATTTTTTATTGCCGCTGGTACCCCAGAACAACCTCCCAAAGATTCATAGTGTAATTTTGACAGGGAAAATTTTATCTTCTGCTCAAAATTAATGTAACGAAAATTTTGCAAATTCTGTGGAATAAGGCATTAGTAGAAAAATAAAAAAAAAACTTATTTTTGTTGATTTTGATATGCAGAGTTGCAGACACGACGGCGTGGGCGCCACGCAACGATCGCCGTGAAATAATGGGAAACGCCCTGCGCTTCTCAGAGCGGTTACCTTTCAGCTTAAGCCTCTTCCCTGCGAGCAAGGAACACAAGCTGGCCTCGGCTATGTGCTTAATTCTTTGCGAGAAGGAAAAAGAAAAATAGTTGAAAAAAACTAAAATCAATTACGATAACCTACTCAATTTCAAATTTCAAAAAAAAATTAACGATAATCATTAAATTTCATTGAAAGTTGAGTCGTTTAAAAAATAATCGCTGGCCTTAACTGAGTTTTGTCTATTAAAGTTTCCCCGCAGTTCAAAAAAAAACTCTAAAAAGGTTTAAATTGAAAAAACTTAAAAATTGTATGTTAAAAACCAAAACTATTGCAAAGTGAATTTTAAAAACTTCACTCGACCTTAAATTATAAAAATTAAATAAGTTCCTACACAAATTGCGACAGCGAAACATAGCGAAATAAAATCAAAGTAATGTACTCACCCTGGCACAAACGTGCGTAAGGAGAGCAAGTACGAGAATCCATTGGGAGATGCGCATGACCATGCTGACAGCAGTTGACTGATTTTTACGTGCACCTTTAGCACCTTTTTATTGCCTGCGTTTTTATAGGGTCCCCTCCAAAATTGAGCAGCGCAATGAGAAATTGTAAATCGAGGAGTGGCTCTACTTGTTTGACCCGAAAATGCTGTTTTATGCGTGCCCCCACATCCTTTGAATCTGCCGTGTCTAATTTCATTACAACGCATTACATGTCCACTTTTTTTTTGAAAACGTTTAAAGTAAGCAGTAAATTTCTTGGGTTCAGATAAAGACACGTGTGGTCGTTTTCTTTAATAGGTTTCTGAAATGCAACTTAAAAATTGTACGAAATATAATTTAAAAAAATAGTGCTTAGTGTTATAAATATTTATTAATTTAGTGCAAGAATTTAAATCCAGTAAGACAAAATCTCTGTTGCAGAAAATTCAAGACTAAATTTGCATGACGAAGTGATCAAAGAAACAAAAATATGGATTCAATATTCATAATGTAATAAAAAGAAGAGAAACAAATCAATAATTTTCATTAAAAAATATTTATTTGGGTCCCACCTTCCAACACCAAGTGTAAATAATGATGAGGTACGCAGCATTACGTAAATGTTTTGAGAGTCTTAGCTCTGATCCAGGGAATGAAGGGGAAAATCCAGGTGAACGAGCTGGGTTGTTGACGTGGGCAGCCAATAAATTGAGAGTTGATGCCAATAATTTTACCCTCGGTGTCAGTGGGAGATTCGTGAAAAACAGGTCCACCGGGGTCAGCCTAAATATTCAAAGATTACATTAAGGACGTCTTTAACATGAAATTTAATTGGTCGAATGGCATCTTGGCTTTGTAGAAATTTACTAGTAATGAATGGCAATAAACTAGAGAAATTTTAAGAGCAAGTAAATTTAAATAACAATAGTTCTCAAAGTACAAAGCGACTGATTAGACCTCGGATCAGCTGTTCAAATTCATGCCACTTTATTGGGTACTGAGAACTGTGTTTGTTTTCTCATTATTGCCGTTTTCCTTCACAAAACCTCACAAGCCCAAAATGCCATTATTTTTGCAATGACAAAATATTTATAAAAATGCTTACATTGCAGATTCCTTTAGTTCCGCCAGCGGTGCTCAAACATCCCGTGTTTCCAGGGTACGCCACGAAAATTGGTGCTGTCTGTTGGTTGCACGTTGCCTTATTCATATTCTGCATATCGACAACATGCAGTGTTGCCCCAGCGCTCGCGAAAGGTGCTAAAAATTGAATAAAATAATTTGAGTCTCTGAAATTAAGTACATATTAAAATTGAAACAATTGAGAACCATTACGCCTAACCAAAAGAAGAGGAAAATTTGAAGAAAATTAGGGAGTATGCAGTTATTACAATTATTTTCAGTTGGAACCCGAGATTAACTATCGAAAATCTAAAAATCCCCGTTTTTTTAGTTTTATGACCTTCGATATCTTGCAATTTATCCATCCATTTAGATCTACATCTTCGAAGTGATTTAAATTAATCCTTGTCTAAGAAATAAACTAAAAAAATAATTTTATTTAATTTTCAGTCGAAAACAGAAGAAATTAGTGTAAAAAATTTCTCCGTAGAAAAAATTCTTCTCAGTCGAAATTCAGTTTCAGCAGGAAAGAAATGGCTTGGATATTCTAATTAGAAAAGATGAAAAGCAGCAGTTAAAATTCACGTTTCTTTGGTTGCCGGTTCCAAGCTAAAACTTTCAGGAGAAATTTTTCTCATCAAATTCCGTTGAAATTCGCGTAACAAGTAATAAAAAAATTAACTGTTGGCGAAATAATTAAGAATGTAAATAAACATAAGGCTTGGATCGGTCTTCAAACCACAAACCAATTGAAATATAAATAGTCTAATTTAAAAAAAAACTCACTTGATAAGGCCACAAAAAATTTAATTAGACGAAGAAATTGTTTAAAGTAAGAAAAATAGTTAGCAAACATACCGCAAAAAAATATATTAAAACTTACTGTCGTCAACAGGACCGAATCCCATTGTTTTAAACATCAGATTGTTCAACGCAGCGGTGGGTTTGACGGTTGACAATTTAGCTGCCCCGACCCCTATAATAATTACAATTTATAATTAAAAGATGCATTCAGGAACAATTCAATTTGTATTCACCAGCAAGAGGTGTGTCTATACTAAGCAGAGCGATGTCATTTATCAAGAAGTTCAGCAGAAACTGGGGATGAATGATTGCCGTGGCTGTGCTTTTTATGCCGGCTGCAGCTGTTACCGGATCAGCTATCTCCCCAGCAATGACAGTAATATCTGTGGCCCTTTAATAATGATAATTAAATACATGACATTTGTGAAATTACAGATTTTACTCACAGCGCGACGCAATGAGCGGCCGTCAACGCCCAAATGTTCGACAGCAATACACCACCACAGCTACTTATAACAACTCCAGCAGCATTTTTGGCTTCAACAAAGATATAGGCGTTGAGTGGCGGCACGAGTTCGGCAACAGTATTAATTAGTGTTCCTCCCAAAATTCTTTTGTCATCCGTTCCGTTGTGATTGATCGGTGTGGCAGTGGTTGGAGCAACTGCAGAATTCGTGGTGCTCTCTAAGTTCGACAGCAAGATTTCGGTTTCTGTGTCTATAAATTGAAAAAATTAAATATAGCATGATGTGAAATTAACTAAAATAATCATTACAATTGGCATCTGCCAGCAGTGCTTCCACAGTGTATACTTTCGTGAAATCCTCTACATCAAAGTCGACTGTTTTTTCAGCATCTTCCTTCAGACCTTTCGAGACCTTTGAACACAAAATTAAAATTTTTCATTATAGGAAACTTAATGGCATTTTAAATTTTAGAAGATCCTCCATTTTTTACTAAAAATATAGTATAATTAAATCTCTGCGTCACAAAATCGTTATAGAAAAAAAATCCATTAAATTTGTGTTTTTTCAGTTCAATGTTTAATTTCCCATTTTGTTAAAATGAAGTCGAATATTTTGTTTTGCAAACAGGTCTGTCTGCGTTTTGATTAAAAAAGGTTCTAGTTCTCCCTTTCATTTGGACAATTTGTGCAAAATTGTGCGGTGGAAATGCTATTATTCTTTTGAACAGTTTCAAATGGAAAAAATTCAAAACGTAATTATACAAAAGCCGAAAAAAGGTGTAGGTATGATTTTAAACAGTCAAACGGTTAAAAAAACATTTAATTTCTCCTTGAAATTCAAGCGTTCTCTCTGTCTTAAAGGAGGACACTCAAATTTGTAAGAAATTAAACATTAAATTGATTCAATTCTCCTAATGACAAGGACATCACTTTTTTTAAAACCGGATATAGGTAGGAATTTAAAAGGCTAATTTTCTTAAATTCTTGTTAATTGGGCTTAGTGACCATGTCTCTCTAAAAACCGTCCAAGTTACTCGAGAAAAGAGTCTAAATAATGCCGGGTATTTCAAATAACTCAATTCTGAATTATGTCCCTAAAAACAAACAGAATATTCTCCACTAAACGCAATCTAAAAATGTTCGAATGTGAAATCAAACAATTTCTAAAATTAGCAGAGCATTTTAAATTTTCTTACAACTATACGCAGATATCTAAAAAATAAAGCCAAAGAGTAAAAAATAGTGCCAACAGAAAATTTAAATTTTTAAAGTATTTAATGAAAAAAATAATGGTGTACTCACCCCAGCAGAAGCTTGCGCGAGAAGAGCAAGCACAGCAATCCACAGGGAGGTGCGCATCGCGAAGCCGGCAACAGCAGCAAAATGATTCCCAGTTGCGTTTGTTTCACCTCTTCTTTTCAGGGGTTTATATACTGTTTGGTGAGTCCCACTCCGAATCAAGCAGCGCAATGAGTAATTGCAAAACAAGTAGTGGCAGTACTTGTTCAACCCGAAAAAATGCTGTTTTTGGCGCTCCCATCCTACCCGTCTGGATTTTCTTCTTGTTACTTTTCGTGACATCATGCTGTTTATCTGTACTGGAGAGGATTCTACTGGTTCGTTGGCCCGAAATTTTTCAGCAGCGGGAATCCCTTCACACGAAAATCTGATTGGGAGTAATGTGTTGGGGGTACAGCGCGGGTTCCAAGCACGCTCTGCGTTTTAGTTTCAGTCGAAATAACCATGGAATTCTCTTGGTGGAAGAGCCACGAAAATTATTATTCGTGGCTTTGATTTTGAATTAAATTGTTGGATTTTTAGAAAACCAGTTCCAAGATTTTACAACTAATCTAGCAGTGAGAATTTCCTCCGTTTTGAAAATAATTATTTAAATTTACCTCCGAATTCAAACACCGATGGATTGGCCTTGACGAGGGGAATTGAAATCAAGCGAAAAATCATCAGCAACCCTTTTTAATATTTCGAAAACATTTCTAAATAAAATTGTAACTATTTTTGGTCCTGATTTGTTCTTTACATACTCAAAAGAGTGAATTTGTTGCAAACATTTAATTCTAATTAAAAATGTTGTTCACTGCCAGGTAAATTTCGGCAATATATACATTAAATCATTAATTTTTTAATTTTTTGTGCCTGATTGATTTGCCTCAATAAAAGTGTCTCAATGTAACAACAAAAAAATCACGTATTGTCTAATTCATTAATTTTTGTTGAAATATAATTTTTTTTTTATCAAAATCCTGTTTATACTGAAATTTAAATTGAGATATTATGTCAGAAATAAGTATAATGCAACCCTTAACAAAACGTCACTTAATTTGCTCTTTAAATTTATCCGTCTCGTTTCCCATCAGCAAATAAAAAAATAAAATTTTTAATGCTGGTTAGTGGAAAATAAGCCTCTTTGTTCAAAGCCAAAACATTTAAATACCAAGAATAAAAATATTATAGAAATCAACATCCATGCAAAAACACTGCCTTATTAAGTGAGCGTCTGCTTGGCCTTGGCTTGGACCGAGCAAATAAATAAACGGATGTGATAGAGCTGGGATATTGGCCGTGGAGCAGGCCAAATATTGCGAGTTGATTGCTTACATGTTTGGGCTGTTGTCGGTTGCGCTACCGCGCCGTCTCCCTAGAAATTAAATTTCCTTTCTGAATTTCCTGAAATATAATTAAAATAGTATATCTTACAAAGCAAACGCATTTGGATCCGCTGATTCTGTGCTCAAACAACCAGTTTCTGGAGGGTAGTCCACAAAAACATCCGACTTGCATGTGGGCCCAGCCAAATACGTCATTTCAATTGACGATTACGTTCAGTGTCGGCAGAGTGGCTGAAAATCCATAGCATCGATGCAAAATATCATATAAAGAAAAATAAAACAAGTTGATGGAAAAATTATGGCTGCGTCAAATGTTTTTGTTGCTTTAAAATACGGTCAAACCCGTGGAATTTTAAACTCTCGTTGAATTGAAAGTAAACATCAAGTTTTTATGGATCAAATGGTGCGCTCCAGTTGGAAACAATTCACCGCAAAATAATTACGTTTCAGAAAACCCCACAAAGTCCATATTTTTTTTTCAATTCAACAGTTTTCCCGGGAAAATTAAGTCTTGACAAAATTCATAACCAGCACAGTAAAAGCTGCAGAGAATTTTGAATCAGCGATCATTCCACCTGCAATTGTCTCTGCGGGTGCCAATGCAAAAAATGAAAACAATAAGCAACTAAAGTGATATACAAAATTTAAACCGATGAGTTGTTTGACCCGAAAATGCCGTTTTTTTTGCGTTCTCCCATTCTTATATCCGCGCCGTGTCTTATTCTGTAGTCCAAATAACGCTACATTTATATTTTTTATCGAAAACGATAAAAATAGTGCTCCGTTAATAATTTAAGATCGACCAGAAAAGATAAAAAATTACCTTTTCACATTTTAGGAGTAGAATTTTAATTGGAAAATATTTTCGTTAGAACGAAAAATCTAAAGAGATATATTTTCTGAAGTAGAAAATTCAAGACTTAAGCTGCATGATGAAGTAATCAAGGAAGAATCAACATTTTGAGACAGGGTTCTTCAATTATTAAAATGAAAGGAAACAAATCAATCATTTCAATGAACAATTATTTATTTGGGTCCCGCCTTCCAATACCACGAATAAATAATGATGATGTACGCAGCATTACGACGTCAATGTTTTGAGAGTCTTGGCTCTGAGCCAGGGAATGAAGGGAAAGATCCAGGTGAACGAGCTGGGTTGTTGACGTGGGCAGCCCACAATTTGAGAGTTGATGCCAATAACTTTCCCGACGTCATCATTCGGGGCTGTGTGGAAAACAGGTCCACCAGGGTCAGCCTAAAAATTCAAAAATATTTTTAGAACATATTAAGTATGAAATTTAAATTGTCAATTGGCATCTTAGCTCTGTGCAGATTTACTAGGAATAAAAGGATTAATAGAGAAATTTGAAGATCTAATAAATTTAAATAACTAGTTCGCTCAAACTAAAAAGCGACTGACTCGGCCCGTTTGTGCCTCGGATCAGCTGTTAAAAATCATACCACTGAGAATGGTGGCACATGCCCGACTTAATTCATTAACAAAAGTTCACAAGCCCAAAATGCCATTATTTTTGCAATGAAAAAATATTTATAAAAATTCTTACATTGCAGATTCCTTTAGTTCCGGAAGCGGTGTTCAAACATCCCGTGTTTCCAGGGTACAACACGTAAATTGGTGCTGTCTGTGCGTTGCACGTTGCCTTATTCATATTCCGCATATCGACAAAATTCAGTGTTGACCCCGCGCTCAGGAAAGCATCTAAAATTGTATAAAATAAATAAAGGGGGAACGGTAAAATATTTTCTCTATAATAAATTCCACATTAAATTAAATCAAAAGCATAGCCAAAAGAGGTACCGTTAGCATGAAGAGTAAAATTAGAAACAAATTGAGGACGTTGAGTCGAGTCTTTGGATGTGCAGTTTTTGCAAAAATTTTCAGTTTAAATCTGAATATAATTAGCGAAAATCTAAATGTCCCTGTTTTTTAGTTATGACTAACAACGTTCTCATATTTTTTAATTATCCATTAAGTTCTACATCTGTAGTGAATCAAACATATCCATTACTCGAAAATAATTATTTAGAAATCTAATTTCATTGAAACTCGTGTAACAGTTAATCCCGAAATAAAAAGAAAATATCTTTTGACGAAATTAATAAAAAATAATCATGATCGTTATATTTCAAACCAAATATATCAATTTAAAATGCAGTCGAATAAAAAAAATTCAAAACTCAAAGCCATAATAAGGCCAAAAAATTGATAATAAACGAATAAACTGTTTAAAATAAAACAGACTCTATTCCTCCACAATAATAAGCAAACATGCCGAAAAAATTCAAACTTACTCTCATCAATAGGACCGAATCCCAGTGTCCTAAACATAATATTGTTCAACGCAGCGGTGGGTTTGACGAGCGACAGTTTAGCTGTCCCGACAACTCCTAGAATTGCAAATATAATCAAAATGCATTCAGGAATTATTAAATTAATTTTTACTCATGTGACCGGATTCGGGAGAATTCCGGTCACAACTCACCACCAATTGCCAACGGCGTGGCTAGACTAAGCAGAGCAATATCATTTATCAAGAAGTTCAGTACAAATTGGGGATGAATTATTGCCGTGGCTGCACTTGTTATGCCGCCTACAGCTGCTGCCGGATCATCAATCTCCCCAGCAACTACAAGAATATCTGTAGCCCTTTAAATAATGATAATTAGATACATGACATTTGTGGAATTAGAGATTTTACTCACAGCGCGACGCAGTGAGCGGCTGTCAACCCCCAAGCGGATGTCAACAATACACCACCACAGCTACTTATAATAACAGCAGCAGCATTCGAGGATTGAACGAAGATATAGGAATTGAGTGGCTCCACTAATTCAGCAGGAGCAGCAATAAGTGTTCCTCCCAAAATTCTTCCGTTTTCATCCGTTCCGTTGAGATAGATCGGTGTGGCACTGGTTGGAGCAACTCCAGAATTCGTGGTGCTCTCGAAGTTCGACAGCAAGATTTCCGTTTCTGTGTCTATAAATTTAAAAAAATTAAATATAGCATGTGAAATTAAATAAAATAACAATTACAATTGGCATCTGCCACCAGTGCTTCCAGAGTGTATTCTTTTGTGATATCCTCTATATCAAAGATGGCAATTTTTTCAGCATCTTCATTCTGACCTTTCGAGACCTGTAAACACAAGATTAATTTTTTCATTAAACGACATTTAACAGCATTATAAACTTCAGAAGATTTATTAAAAATGTAATATAATTTAATTGTTATAGAAGTAAAAACGCGTCTTAAATCCATTAAATCTTTGGTTTTTCGTTCAGATAGAGTTAGTTAAAATTGAAATTTAGACTATTGACAATTTTTCTTAGCATCAAATAATTGTGGTTGGCGGGATTATCAACTGAGCACAAATCACGTTATTTAAAGCCATTTAATCCAAACGTTGAATGGTCTAAATCTTCAAAAAAAAAAACAGTCTAAAAGTGATAGTTGGTCATAAAAACCATCTTAAAAAGACGACTATTTCATGAAAATAAAGCAATGCTAAGTAACTATTTACAAATAAATTTAAATGTTGGATTTTTTGCTACCCGTCCAAATGGTCACGAAATTGTGCAATTTTAAGCCATTTGAAACCATCCAAAAACGTCTCAATTTGATTATTGCGTATATATTGCTTTGCGCTGGGACATTGTTAGATTTTAAATGGAATTTTTCCGTTCCAATTTTAAACAGCAGTTTTATTTTACTTTGCAAACAGGTCTCTCCTCGTTTCGATTCAAAAGTTTCCCTTTCATTTAGACAATTTGTGAGAAGAAAATGCCACTGTATACTTTTGAACAGTTTCAAATAGTTTAAATATTTCCATTTTCCAGCGTGGTAAAAATACAAAAACCTAAGAAAAGGTTTAGGTATAGTTTTAAACAATCAAACGGTTAAAAATAATTTAATTTCTCATTAAAATTCAAGAAGAGAAATCTATCACTGAGATTCCTATGTTTTAATTTAAAGGAGGACTGACACAATTATCATTTTTAATATTGAAAAATTGTTGAAATGATAATTTTATTCATTTGGTTCGATTCTCCTTAAGAAAGGGACAAAAATTTGGATGTGAAAATTCTAATTTTTGAAAACCTTAGTTAATGGTCTCTAAAAACTATCCAATTTAATCTCAGGAAAACAGTCAATATAAGGTCGAGTGTTATAAAAACTTCTGAAGTTTAATGACAAAGCATGTCCCTAAAAACATTTTAAACAAAATTTCCGCTCCTAAAGACAATCTAAAAATTTTAGATAATTTTGAACAAAAAAATATCTTTCCTAGGCTAATTTAAATTGCCTACAAAATCAAACCATTTCTTAAATTACAAGTAAAACCTTCATTACTTTTTTAAAACTACGCAGATGTGCCAAGTGTCAGAAAATATCAACTTTGAAACCTAAGTATTTAAAGTAAAAATACTGTTTTACTCACTCCAGCAGAAGCTTGCGCGAGGAGAGCAAGCACGACAATCCACGGGGAGGTACGCATTGCGAAGCTGGCAGCAGCAGCAAGATGAATCCCAGTTGCAGATGTTGCACCTCTTCTTTTCAGGGGTTTTTATACTGTTTGAGGAGTCCCACTCCGAATCAAATAGCACACAATGAGTAATTGCAAAACACGTAGTGGCAATACTTGCTCAACCCGAAAATGCTGTTTTTGGCGCTCCCATCCTTCCCGTCGAGATTTTTTTTTGTAGTTTTTGTGATATGTTTATTTTTACTGGAGAAGATTCTAGTCGTTCGTTGGCCCGAAATTTTTTAGCAGCGCCGGGCAATAGCTATACACGAAAATCTGATTGGGAGCAATGTTGGGGGTAAAGCGCGGCTCCAAGAACGCTCATAGGTCATAGGGATTCGGCGTTTTAGCTTTCGATGAAATAACTATTGGCCTTTTTTGCTGCAAGAACCACGAACAGTATGGAGGAGATTTTTTTTATTTTATAATTCTAGGAATTTTTGGAGATATTTTCAAAATTAATTTCAAAATCAGCTGAAATTTCGTTAGCTGACACTGTTCAAGAAGACAAACCGATGGCGTTCTGAAAAATGATAATTTCACACAAGGGTTTGTTCCAAACGTTTTTAAATGTTTCAGAAGAGGAAGGTAAAATAGTTTCCTCCGATCAACGTGTCTTTTGTCAATTAGAGTCACGTGATATACAATTTTAATTTGAAAAATTACCCAAGTAGGATTTTTAACTTCAAATTTGGAAGATAGCTCTAAAATTGATACTACAAGACTTCAATAGTTTCAACCAAAACTAAAACGTGAAATCCAATCAGTTTCCTTGATGATGAACAAATTTAATTAAAAAATATAAGTTGAAACATTATTTTAGTCTGTTTTTAGTGGATTTTGTCTATTGAATAATTACAAAAACAATTATTTGGATTGACTCCGGATCAAGCAGCACAATGAGTAATTGCAAAACAGTAGCAGAAATACTTTTTCAACCCAAATATACTGTTTTTTGCGCTCCCAGATTTTGTGTAGTTTTCGAGACTCGAGAAGGTTCTAATAGTCGTTCGTTGGCCCGATTTTTTTAGCAGCGCCTGGCAACCACTTTACGCGAAAATCTGATTGGAAGCAGTGCTGGGGGTAACGCGCGGGCTCCAAGCAAGAAACAAGCACGCTCATAGAGGGATTCTGCGTTTTAGTTTTGTCGAAACCATTGACCTTTCTAGGTGTGAGAGCCACGAATATTATGGCATTATTATAGATTTTTTTATTTTATTATTTTAGGAGATTTTAAAAAATACCTAGATTTAAAATACAGTTTTTTGCTCTCAATTTAGCTGAAATTTGGATGACGGACACTCTTCAATGTGAAAAACCGATGGGTGTTCCGAAATAAAAATTTCCCAAGCTTTGTGAAAGTATGAAATGAACGATCCTGAACGCGGAAAGAAAAAAAAATCCATCGATCAATGTGGGTTGTAAAGTTGAGATGCTCTCGTGATTTGCAAATTGAATCTGAAAAATTATACACGTAAAAAAACAATAAGAACCTTAAATTTTGGAGATATTTTGTAATTCATTTATAAACTCTGAAATGAAAAACTGTTTTAGGTCCTGATTTGTTGATTACAAATTGAAGAAAGTTAATTTCTTGATAACACTTAAAATGTACTTATGCTATTTTAGCTAGTATAAAAGAATTTTCGCTATAAATAGTGAAATCAAAAAGAGGTAATTAAATCAAATTGAGAAAACATGATATTAAATGAACTCAACACTTGTGCAATGATAAAATTTACTTGGCAACCAGAGATATGAAAAACACTGCTGGGCCAACCAAAACATCTCTATTAATCGGCATTTGTCTCGATTATTTTGTTCTCAGGACACAGAGTTCTGTTAGTTGCTAGGGTCGGTCACCCTCTCTCGGTCATAAATTTACATTGGTGTTATTATATGCTGTTTAGACAAACAACTAATTCGGTTCTTTGTAATTCACAGGCACTCTGTTTTTACTTTTCTGTCTTAAAAACACAAAACAAGCGTCTTCTGGATGAAAACACTTTTATGGAGATGTTTTTGCTGACCCAGCTATGTTTTTCATATCTCTGGTTGCCAAGCAAAATTGATCATTGCACAAGTATTGAGTTTAGTTTTTAATTGATTATCCATCGATTTCTTTTAATCAACTTAATTACAATCCATCCCATTATTAATTGCGAAAATTTATTAATATACCTGCTACAAGAGCTTAGGGAAATTACACACTTTTGTACTAAAAAAATGCCGCTCGCTGTCAGGTACTTTTGGCAATATACAGGTATATCATTTTTTTTTTAAATATTTTATTGGGTCTTCCGCTGTTTTATGACAGAGGGTTTTTTTGCCTCGATATTAGCGTCTCAACGTAACGTAAGAAATTAGTTTAAAAGTTAGTTATAACTGAAGAATTTTGGTTGGATTATATTTTTAGATGAAATATTTGTTTTTAATTGAAATTTTAATTTAGTTGTAAGAAAGAAAGAGTTAGTATTAACACTTTAGAGGGGGTCAATGCTTTATATCGTTCATTAACTCTTGAAAATGTTTGTTTTTCCTCAGCCGACATTCTTTTTTTAATATTTTTACTATGGGTTAAAGGAAATTAAGCCTCTTTATTTAATGCCAAAATATTTTATTTAAATACAATGTTTGAATGTGATAAATATCAACATATCTTTAGTATTTTTTACCGCACTAACACTTATTAAGTGAGCGTGCCTTGGATCCAGCTAATGAAGGAATACAGGCGATTGTTCTTGGATATTGACTGGAGCAGACAAATAGAATTAATAGCTAACAATTTCGGGCTGTTGTCGGTTGCATTCAGGTAAACGACAGGTCCACCGCCGTTTCCCTCATCTTCTGTAAACACTTCACGAGCTTTTTGAAATATATGAGATGAAAAGCGGGCGAAATAATTTTAAAAAACTGGTTGTCCCTAATAATCTAAAGCAGACCAGAAAAGATTTATAATTTATCATTTTTGCAAAGTACAAGAATAATCTAAAATACTTTCATTAATAGAACGAAAAATGTAAAGAGCTACCTCGCTACTTTTGACCTTTCTAGAACGTAGACAAAACTCAGAAGAAGAAAATTCAAGACTTAATTAAGCTGCATGTGTTGAAGTTATATATGAAAAGAATCGATAACATTTTAATATAATATGTTTTTGAGGTATTAAAAAGAAAGGAAACGAATCAATCATTTAAATTAACAATTATTTATTTGGGTCCGACCTTCCAATGCCACGAATAAATAATATTGATGTGCGCAGCATTACGTAAATGTCTTTTGAGTCGTTTTTTGGATCCAGGGAATGAAGGTATAAATCCAGGTGAATGAGCTAGGTTGTTGACGTGGGCAGCCAATGAATTGAGAGCTGATCCCAATAATTTTCCCTACGTCATCATTTGGAGATTCGTAAAAAACAGGTCCACCAGGGTCACCCTAGATATTCAAAAATTATTTTAGAATATATTAAGTATGAAATTTGAATTGTTAAATGGCATCTTAGCTCTGTGCAGATTTACTAGGGATGTATGGAAAAATAGAGAAATTGTAGTATCAAATGAATTTAAATAAAAAAAGTTCGCTCAAACTAAAAAGCGACTGATCCGGCTCCTATAGACCTCGGATCAGCTGTTAAAAATCATACTACTGAGAATAGTGGCACATGCCCGACTTTACTCGTTATTGCTGTGTTCCTTCACAAAAATTCACAATCCCAAATTATTTTTGCAATGAAAAAATATTTATAAAAATGCTTACATTGCAGATTCCTTTTTTTCCGGAAGCGGTGCTCAAACATCCCGTGTTTCCTGGGTACGTCACGAAAATTCCTATGGTCTGTGCGTTGCACGTTCCCTTATTCATATTCTGCATATCGACAAAATTCAGTACTGGTGCTGTCGCGGGGTCGAAAGCATCTAAAAATTGTATCAAATATCGTCAGAGGAAATTGTAAATTATTTTCTCTATAATAAATTCCACATTAAGTTAAATCAAATGCATAGCCAAAAGAGGTACCGTTAGCATGAAAAGGTAAATTTGAAGTTTGAGTCGATTGCAATTATTTTCAGTTGGAACCCGAGATTAACTAGCGAAATTCTAAAAATCCCTGAACTTCAATTACTCGCCAACTAATAACGGTCTCGTAGCCATTCAGTTCTACATCATCAGTGACTCAAACATATCCTTCACTCAAAAATAAATAAATAAAACATTTTTAAATTTATTTAGTTTAAATTATTTTTAAAGTCAAAAAAATACTTCTTCGGTCAAACATTATTTTCAGCAGCGAAGAAATGGCTTTGATATTCTAATTAGAAAAGATATAGAGCAACAGTCAAAATTACGAGTATAAACATGAGCTATCTTGTTGACACTTTCAGGAGATTAGGCTTGATCAGTCTATGTAAAACCAAAAATCAATTTAAAATAGTCGAATTAAAAAAAATTAAAGACTTAGTAAGGCCACAATAAAATCAAAATAGACGAAGAATCTGTTTAAAATAAATAAGACTCCATTCCTCAAAATATGCCATAAGAAATAGAAAAATTATGACTTACTGTCATCAGCAGTACCGAATCCCATTGTCCTAAACACAATATTGTCCAACGCTGCCGTGGGTTTGACGAGCGACAGTTTAGCTGTCCCGAAAGCGCCTAGAATTGCAATTATGTATAATTAAAATGCATGCAGGAACAATTCAATTTGTACTCACCAGTAAGGGGTGTGTCTATACTAAGCAGAGCGATGTCGCTTGTCAAGAAGTTCAGTAGAAACTGGGGATGAATAATTGCCGTGGCTGTACTTTTTATGCCGGCTGCAGCTGTTACCGGATCAGCAAACTCCCCAGCAACGACAGTAATATCTGTGGCCCTTTAAAAAATGATAATTAGATAAATGTGCCATGTTGGAATTAGAGATTATGCTCACAGTGCGACGCAATGAGCGGCCGTCAACCCCCAAATGGGTGACAACAATACACCACCACAATTGTTTATAACAACTCCAGCAGCATTTGAGGCTTGAACGAAGATATAGGCGTTGAGCGGCGGCACGAGTCCAGCAGCATCAGCAATAAGTGTTCCTCCCAAAATTCTTTTGTCTTCCGTTCCGTTGTGATAGATCGGTTTCGCAGTTGTTGGATTAACTCCGGAATTCGTGGTGCTCTCTAAGTTCGACAGAAAGATTTCCGTTTCTGTGTCTAAAAATTTAAAAAAATTAAATATAACATGTGAAATTAATTAAAATAATAATTACAATTGGCATCTGCTAAGAGCGCTTCCAAAGTGTATTCTTTTGTGACATCCTCTGGATCAAAGATGACTGTTTTTTTATCATCTTTTTTCAGACCTTTTGAGACCTTTAAACAAAAAATGTATTTTTTCATTATAGGACACTCAACAGCATTATAAATTTTAGAACATCCTCCATTTTTACTCTAAATGTTTAATGTATTTTATTTCCCTACATCACAAAATCGTTCTAGAAGTAAAAAAGTGGCTCAAAACCATTAAAACTTTGAATTTTTTCGAAATTAGAGGGCTTTGAAATTTAGACTATTGACAATTTTTGTGAGATTCAAATAATTGCGATTTGCGAGATTATCAACTGATTGTGAGCACAAATCATGTTATTTAAAGCCAATTAAACCAAACTTAGAGTAGTCTAAATCCGTCTAAAAGTGACTAAATAGGTTACAAAAACAGTCATAAAAACACAACCATTTCCGGCGTAAAAGTATATTTTCAAAGCCCTATATTTATAACAGAAAACAAGCTAAAAATAAAATGTTCTCGACATAAAAATACACAAAAAAGTTTAATAAAAATCTAAAAAGAGATTAAAACTTTTTTACTTCTGTAAATCAGGTAGCTAAAATTATTGCCAAGTGTCAGAAAATTGTACAAACAGAAAATACCATCTACCTAAGTATCTGAAAAAAAAAACGGTTTACTCACTCCAGCAGAAGCTTGCGCGAAAAGAGCAAGCACAAAAATCCACAGGGAGGTGCGCATTGCGAAGCTGGCAGCAGCAGCAAGATGCTTCCCAGTTGCGGATGTTTCACCTCTTATTTGCTTGGGGTTTATATACTGTTTGGAGAGTCCCACTCCGAATCGAGCAGCACAATGAGTAATTGCAAAACAAGTAGCGGCAATACTTGTTCAGCCCGAAAATGCTGTTTTTGGCGCTCCCATCCTACCCGTCGAGATTTTTTTTTTAGTTTTAAAGACATGTTTATCTTTACTGGCGAAGATTCTAGTCGTTCGTTGGCCCGAAATTTTTTTCAGCAGCGGGCAATAACTTTGATTGGGAGTAATGTTGGGGGTAACGCGCGGGCTCCAAGCCAGAAACAAGCACGCTCATAGGAATTCTGCGTTTACGTTTTTGTCGAGATAAACCATTGGCCTTTCTTGGTGCGAGAACCACGAATATTATGGTGGAGATTTTTCTGTTCTTATTATTTTTGGTAATTTTTAGAGATTTTAAGAAAAATAAGCCCTAGATTTCAAAATTAATCTAAAAATAGAATTTTAGCTCAATTTGGCAAATATTAACATTTTTAAAATTTAAAAGAACCTAAATTTAAAAAGATTAGATCAAGAAAACTAAAAGGCTTCCTCACTTTTGACCTTTCTGCAAGGAAGACGAAACTCAGAAGCAGAAAATTCAAGACGAAGTGATCAAAGAAGAAACAACATTTTCAAATAATGTTCACGAAGTATTAAAAATAAAAAAAAACAAATCAATCATTTAAATTAACAATTATTAATTTGGGTCCCTCCTTCCAGTACTTCCAATACCAAGAATAAATAATAATTATGTACGCAGCATTACGTAAATGTTCTGAGAGTCTCGGCTTTGATCCAGGGAATGAAGGGAAAGATCCAAGTGAACGAGCTGGGTTCTTGACGTGGGCAGCCCACAATTTGAGAGTTGATGTTTGATGTTGCAACTCATATTTTCAGGGGTTTATATACTGTTTGGAGAGTCCCACTCCGAATCGAGCAGCACACAATGAGTAATTGCAAAGCAAGTAGCGGCAATACTCGTTCAACCCGAAATACTTGCTGTTTTTGGTTTTCCCATCCTACCCGTCGAGATAGATTTTTTAGTATTCATGACATGTTTATTTTTACTGGAGAGGATTCTAGCCGTTCACTGGCCCGAATTTTTTTAGCAGATTTTAAAATCTGATTGGGAGCAATGTTAGAGTAGAGCGCTGGATCGAAATTATCAAAACTATCGCGCTATTTGAGTTTGACTTTTTATTTTGTGGCGAAATTTCTCTTGGATTTAATTTTTCAGCCTCTCTTTGTGTGAGAAACACGTACGTCAATGGTGGAGATTTTTTATTTTCTTCTTTTACGAATTTTAGGAGATTAAAAAATCCATTGATTTCAAATAAATATTTGCTCTTAATTTAGGAGAGATCTCTTGAACTCATTTGTAAATTCTAAATAGGAAAACCTTTTTAGGTCCTGATTTGTTAATTGGAAATTGAAGAAAGTGAATATTTTGTTTACACTTTTCTAATATAAAAATGCTGCTTGCTGTCAAGTCTTTTTGGCTTTTTCCAAAGATATCATTCATTCTTTCTTTCATTTTAATTTTAAAGTTAATAAGGCTTTCACCATTTTATAACAGAGTGATTTGCCTCGATATTAGCGTCTCGTAAACGTAACGTAAAAAAAGAAACATCATTCGATGTAAGTAATGAATTTTGGTTGAATTATAATTTTTGATGAAAATCCCGTTTTTTGAAGAAATTGTCAAAGAAATAACATTTTGAGATTTGGTTCTTGAGGTATTAAAAGGAAAGGAAACAAATCAATCATTTCAAATATAAATTATTTATTTGGGTCCCACCTTCCAATACCAAGAATAAATAATAATGATTTAATTACGTAAATGTTTTTAGGGTCGTGGAATGGATCCAGGGGATGAAGGAATAAATCCAGGTGAACGAGCTGGGTTGTTGACGTGGGCAGCCAACAATTTGAGAGTTGATGCCGATAATTTTCCCTGAGTCATCAGTTGGAGATTCGTAAAAAACAGGTCCACCGGGGTCAGCCTAAATATTCAAAGATTATATTATGGACATCTTGAATTCAAAATTTAAATTGTCTAATGGCAGATTTGCTAGAGGATGTATGGTTAAATAGAGAAATATTAAGAGCAAGTATAATTTTAAAATGTGACAGATTTGGCCCCTTTAGACCTCGGATCAGCAGTAAAAAATTCATACTACTGAGAATTGTGTAAATGCCCGACCTTATTCATTGCTCTTTTTCCTTTACAAGCACAAAATGCCATTATTTTTGCAATGAAAAGATATATTTATAAAAAACTTACATAGCAGATTCCTTTTTTTCCGGTCTCGGTGCTCAAACATCCCGTGTTTCCTGGGTACGTCACGTAAATTCCAATTGTCTGTGCGTTGCACGTCGCCTTGTTCGTATTTTGCATATTGACAACATTCAGCGTAGACAATGCGTCCACAAGTTGTACTAAAAATTGAATATTATAACATAAGAGGAAACGGCAAATAATTTTGTTCATAGTAAATTTCTTCCTGATGAAATTATTCTTATAGACAAAATGTTCTGCATAAAAAACAGGTTTATAGAAGCGAAGAAATAGCCTAGATATTCTAGTTTGGAGAATATAGAGAGCAACATTGAAAATTACGCGTTTAAGAATTCCCGTTTCTTTGGGTGCCGGTTCCCAGCTTTCTTGTTGAAACTTTCAGGAAACATGTTTCACATCTACGCAATTGTATGAAATCTGCTTATAAGGTAATTAAAAAGAATAAATTGTTGACGAAAAAAATTTAGAATTTAAAAAATTATAATAGTCCGTTTTCATGCCAAAATATTGCCGGTTACATATTTAAAAAAAAAACTCAAAGCCATATTAAGAATATATAAACAATGGAAAATAGATGAATGGACTGTTTAAAATAAAGCTGATTATATTCCCAAACATAAATTATATCTTACCGTCAGTAGCAGGACCGAATCCCAGCGTCGTAAACGTCCTGTAGTCCAACGCAGCGGTAGGTGAGATGGTTGACAATTTAGCTGCCCCGACTCCTAGATTTGCAAATAATATAATTAAAATGCACGCAGGAGCAGTTAAATTATTTCTCACCCATAAGCGGTATGTTTAAACTAAGCAAAGCAATGTCATTTAACAAGAAATTCAGTCTAAAAGTGGGATGAATTATAGCCGTGGCTGTACTTGATGTTGTGGCTGTACCCACTGGATTGGTAAGTGACCCACCGTAGACAGTAATATCTGTGGCCCTTTAAATAACAAAAATGAGAAACATGAAATATTAGAATTACAGATTATACTCACAACGCGACGCAATGAGCGGCCGTTAACCCCCAAATGGTTGACAACATTACACCCCCGCATTCCTGGATAACAGTCCCAAGAGCATTCGTGGATTGAACGAAAACATAAGCTGTGAGCGGCAGCACGAATGTACCAGCCGTAAGGAGTGTTCCTCCCAATATTCTTCCGTTTTCATCCGTTCCGTTGTGATTGATCGGTTTCGCAGTTGTTGGATCAACTCCAGAATTCGTTGAGCTCTCTAACTTTGACAGTAAGATTTCGGTTTCTGTGTCTAAAAGTTATAAAGAAAAAATAGCATGAGAAATTAAATAAATTGATAATTATTACAATTGGGAACTGCCACCAGCGCTTCCAGAGTGTATTCTTTTGTGGCATCCACTGCATCAAGGATGACTCTTTTTTTAGCATCTTCTTTCACACCTTTTGAGACCTTTGAACCAAAAATAAAATGTAAGACTTAACAGAATTATCAATTTTAGAAAATATGCTTTTTTGTTCCAAATATTCATCTTTTTTAATCTTCTGAACAGTACTAGAAGTAAGAAAGTGGCTAAATAAATCTACTAATTAAAATACATTTTTAACTTTCAGAAAGAACTCTGGTTTAAAGTGGAATGATACTGGGCAACAATTGAAAATTATTTAAATTGTTGGATGCCTTAAATAATTGACCGATAAACAATTTGTTCAACAATTTGCAATAGTAAAAAATGACCTTCCTACAGTAAAAATTCAAAATTTGCTAATTTTCTCAAAATTTAACAGTGTTTTAGCATACCTTCTTGGCATATTCCGATTCCTCTCGCCGAGATCTGTTCAACGGTGTATGCCACTTATTGGGGAAACTCTTGGTTTTGAAATTAAATCGGATTTCAAGTAAGGAGACAGCCCTTACCATTTGAAAACCACGGCAACTTTCCAGCCAATTTTCTCAAAAAATTACAGTGCTTCTTAGGTCAATTTAGGCTTTAACTGAATCCTAAGGGACGAGTTTATGCATTGGCAACAACCATTTTCCAGGCTTTTCCAGTATCATTCCTCTTTAAGTAAGTTTTCCTACAATGCAAATATCCTATGGATACAGAAAGTCATCCTTGATGCCAATTTTTAGACTCATGTTAAGCTATTTTCATTAATTAGAGTAAATTTAATTTGTATGCGTATTTTTACAATTAATTTCGCTTTTCCTGGCCTGGATAAGAAAACGTCATGACTCTTTTATAACTAAATGCAAAAATATTTAAACATTTTAAGGGATTCGCACAGTTTATAAAGAGCTGGCTGTACTTTTAATGAAGACCTTAAAATGTACTGAAAACCTACGTTCCCTGTTTGCCTCTAAATTTAAAATAATTTTTTTCGCAACAGATGTCTAAAATCTAATGGAATTAGATGAAAGTTTCTTTCCGGCACTTCAGGTGTGTTAAATTGCCAATATATAATTTTCCCTGAAATGTATCAAATATTTTTGACCTAATAGCTGTTATTTAAAATGGAAATTTGAATGAAAAAGTGAACTATTTAAAATTTACAAATCAGAATAATGACTTTGAAATTTAAATTAATGAATCAATTTTAAGCCATTTGAAATACTCAAAACATTTTAAGACCACCTAAACCAACTGGATAAATATAATGTTCCTGAAAATAAAACGTTTCGCTCAAAGACACAATCTATAATTTTCACAAAAAATCTACTCCCGCCAAGAAATCGGATATCCGCGGATAACTGTCCAAAATTTCAAAGTTTGAGTTAGAGTTGATTTAGGTTTCCTGATGACCTACATTTTAACTCCCTTCAACCCCCAATGCTGACAAATTGTCGGATCACCCTTTAAAACGCGTTTATCCAATTCGGATAGGATTTTGCATATCTTTTGGATATCCTCGAAAGACAAGTGACGGATTCTCGTCATCCAAATTTTGACCATTTTTGGATAGCATTTTGCACAACATTAAAAATGCTCTTTTTCCGTCATTTGGTATTTTTAACCAAAAATATTTGTATCCCAAATTGGATATCTGATGGATATCAATCGGATATCCAATGGCGGACAAGTCCAAATTGTGACTAATTTTGGATAACATTTTGCACAAAATTAAAAATGCTTTATTTCGTCATTTTTAGTATTTTTAATCAAAAATATTTGTATCTCAAATTGGTTATCTGATGGATATCCATCGGATATCCAATAGCGGACGATGAACTTAGAAAAATTTTATAAAAAAAATTATGACACGTTATTCCCTTATTTTTTTCAGCAAAAGTACAAACTTTTTAAAATTAAGAATTTGAAATGAAAAATAAAATTTCAAGTACACGGCTTTCGCATGCATTTTAAATAATTAAATATTTTTTTTAAAAATCTAAGAAAATATAATTATATTATTTACATAATTTCATTTTGAATTGACGAAGATTGCCTTTTTGTCCTCTTGCTAATATATTTTATATAATAATCTCAACTATCGTGTTTCCTATAATTTTAAATAATATTTCTACTCGTATGAAATGAGAAGAAAAAAGTAAGGAGAACTTTAAGATTAGCGCACGCGACTCATTCAGAGCTACATGCCGCAAAAGCGCGTTTAATTCAAAGTCATGCTCCGCATGAAACGCGTGCGGATGAGATGCATTATTTTTCGTTCTGCAACCGCACCAAACCGCACACAACGCATACACGCCCGCTCAATCAGAGTTGCCAGCTTCGCGCGCAGGCTGGCTTCACTTCATTCCAATCCACAAGCGCACAGTGTGAAATGGCAACAGCGCACCAGCGCAGACGACTAAGGCACTCGCAGCAGCAGAGTGCGTATGCATTCGCTCGCATTCTGCATCCATTGGACAACAGACTTCGTAATTGAATAGTGTTTTGTGTGGTGCCGGTTCGCGTTCATCGAATTTAAAATGGAGTTGACTCGATGCAAATTTATGGAGTGTCTCTGGAGTACATTTCTACCCATCGGACATGTAAGTGTGTATTAATTTCATTAATAATCGTGTAATATTACATGCATAGTGTTTTATTGTGCATTCGCATAGCTTTTCTGCCTTTTCTTAAGACAATTCTGTTGTAATACTAAGCAATTATGTACACTACATAATAATTAACACATGGAAATTTGAATGATATTGCTTATGGCAATATTTTTAAATGAATTATTATGTACATATGTATGAATAATAATGCGTGCCGCGCGTGCGTAATATTGTAATATGTTTGTACTTGCGTAGAGCCCTTTGCAGCCGATTTTGCGTCCGCCTAACTCCCCCCATGTATTTATGTAATATATATACATATAATTAATGCAAGTTATGTATCATATTGCTCCGCAAAGTCTCAATAAATTTAAAAAGTACATACATACATAGCAAATAAGTAAATTTATGCATGTGATTTATCTAATAACAGTTAATCTATTTTTGCATTATTATTTTAGTCGTTTATGTATTTATGAAAACAATCACAGTACACCTTACTATCACCCTGCTTCGCCTTTAACTTAAAATCATTTTTGCTGTCTTAACTAGACATAATTATAATTATTTCTTTGGTCGTTTTAAGTTTTACCCGTAGTCCTTCTTTGTTTTCTGTTGCCTAACTGTTGCTGATTGCTCGTTTTTTCCGTTTTTTCTTTCAGTTCTCCTAGGAGTTTGATACGAAAAAACAGCGAGTGAGTCTTCCTCGGGAAAGTCTTACAAGAAGAGAAATATCAGGTAAAAATAAAACAAGCTACATAATTAATTTCTAAACCCGTTAATTCCATAATCTTATGAACTTAATAAAATATTTTTTTAAAAATAGGAGTAGAAAAAATTGTCCACATTTTTGTAAACTTTCCATTGAGTCGATAGCAGGCTAGTCGCTAGTCTATCAGTCAGATGGTCGTTGGTCGGAGAGTTTTCCAAAATCAATTTCTGTGTTTTTAATAAACTTTTTCAGGTATTTTAAAGGGTGATGGAATTTTCTAATAAATATCATTCGTTGCTGTTGCATCTCCTCTCTAAAATTACTTGTACATTATTTTTGCTCATTAGAGTTAATTTATGTATTAATGCCTAATTCCTCATATTTTTATCGGTTTTATTTGACTTTCATATTTTTTTTAAAATGTATACGCATGTAGTGTACTTTGTAGTTAATGTTTTCTCGTTTCAAGAGGTGGAATTTTTCTAAGGATCATTATTTTTTGCAGGAATGTGGCTGCTTTAGTGGATTTTGATGAGTGTTTGGCCTCTGGAATGTTGAAATGGACTATGCAGCCTCTTAATTATGGTAATTTTATTTATTTGGAACTCTTAATTATGGTAATTTTATTTATTTGGAACATTAAATTTTGTGAGAGTTGACTGCATTGAAAAGGATTGTTCACTAATTATTGTTTAATAATGCGCGTTGCTTTTCTTGACAAACTAAGTTGAGATTTTTTAGTATTCAATATAATACTTGCTGTTGCTGACCAATAAGAATTTGAAAATTATTACAATTATATTGGAATTAAGAAAATTAAATGCTGCCCATTTAGGAGTGTTCCAATTTTAGCCAATCAGTTTAATCCAGGGTAGTTTAAACTTGACCTTTGCCAATAAAAGCACAAACAGACAACCACTGAGTGGCAAATTAAGAAGCAAGAGTGGTCGGCAGACAGATAGTTATTAGAGATTCGCGAAAGCGAGAAGCAGCAGCACTAACCATGGGTATGGGATATGGGACAGAGCAAACTTTCCGTAGACATCACGTCCAAACCAAAGAAGGGTGAGATGGCCATCGATAGCACTGAGCTGGTCGAGAAGATCGTGGACAACAAAGAGAACCAAGCGCTGAATAGCACCACGCCCCACAACAGACACGTCCAGGATAACTGAAAGACAATGGTGATGTAGAGAAGGGTGCAGCTCCAGTGGTCAATGCCAAGAGGGTGGAGAGGCCGTTCCCGTGGAGGAGCACCTAGGAGGAAGGCCTCCTCGTCCAGCCCCTTAAATAAGCCTTAAAAGGAAAGGTTCAGCTTCTGCTCCATAAGCTCCTCACGCAAGGACAAAAGGCTGTCGCTAAGGAAGAGCAGGAGGCAACCCAGTAGACGGTGGCCGCCGCTGGAGAGGTCAAGAAGGACTTGAGGAGGCCCCCATGCAGGACGATGACGCCGAGAAAAGGCCTGAGGAGACCAAGGAGGCTGGCAGGGGTGACCGTGCAGCCCGCGACCCTCGTCGCAGTCACTGCCACCGCCGAAAACGCGGAAGAGAAGGCTGAGGAGACAATTGGGGTGGAATCCAAGAAGGCTGAGGTCATAGAGTTGACATCTGCCCCCGTCAACAAAGAGGCGTCAGAGCCACATGCCGAGCCCAAACTCGAGGAAAAGAAGGAAGAGGAGGAAGAGGACGCTGCCGCGCCTGAGGTCGCTCCTGTCAGGCCAGACGCACTGTTTAAGCCTGTGGAAGAGCCCACTATGCAGCTTTCGTCGTCGCCGTCACCAAGCCTGAGCCAAAGGCAAAGGTGGAAGAGGAGGCTGTCAACCCCGCCAAGGATGAGAGCGAAGAGAAGGGCAAGGAGGCTGCTCAGGAGCCCAAGGCAGCTGACACCGTAAAGACCGAGGAGTTGCGCAAGAAGCAGACAAAAATAAGAAAAAGTGGAATGAATACGATAGAAGTGCGCCGCCATTGAGGGAACCCTCATATCAGGCTTTAAATAATATAAATCGAAGATGAGAGAAGAAGAAAATTATAACATTCTTAATTTTGTAGCTTTTCTTTGTCAACTTATATTTTTTAATCTTTCACAAACACATACAAGGGGCCATGGTATATCCAAAGTTTTTTTATATTGTAAGCAAGAATTGCCTAGAAAATTGTTCATTAAATATTCAAAGTAGGGTGTACATGACATTTTTAAAGTTAAAGAATGCAACGTTTTTAATCTAATTTTTGAATTAAGTTTGCTCATTAGATTTCTACATTGACAAGCAAAATATTTATTGTAGAATCTGTCAAGATAAAATGTTTTTCTTCAATTTTTAAAATTAATGCTTGCAATATTTTTCAAAATCTAAAGTCTCCCAAAAAACACTCAAACTTAAATAAAAATGAAATGTGTATTTTGATTTTGAACTGCTTACTTTAAATTTAATTTTATTTACTACCAAATATCCTATAAACAGGACCCATTTAATGCTGTTCCCCAAAACAGCTTAACTATTACTGATAACGCTCAAATTTTGTTTCAGGTGTGCCAAATAGCTCCAGAACATTCTGAGTGACTCGGACGAGGAAGTTCTCTCTAAAATTGGGAAGTATCGAGTCATCTGCTGCCTGGTCAATCCTCCACCTCATTTGCATCACCTTCCCTCTTTGGATGACGACTATTTCCGTCCCAATGAAGGCCACGACCCTGATAACGACCGCCATTCCATTGACCACCATCAAATTCAACATTCTTGTAAAAGCCAATATGTAAGTTTTTACTCAAATAAAATTAAAATAAAAACTATAAAAAATTTTAATTTACAGTAAACCATATTTTTCCCAAAATTTTACAAATTTGCCCAGAAATATCGCCTGTCCAAAATTGGACAGTTTATGGACAGTCATACCGAGAAGGATATCCTGGTGTACAGGTCTCGGTATATCCAAAAGATATCCGCCGGATATCCATTACGGATATCCGAATTGTATCCGTTAGCGGATATCTTTTCGTCACTTCTTAATTGTTTTTAGATCTGTTTTAGATGGGTATTCAATTTCATGCCAGTGTGGCCCAAAAATTAGACTATCCAAAATCCGACAAATTTAGGACAGTTATACCGAAGGATATCCAAATGTACAGGCGTCCGTATATCCGAAAGCATATCCTTCGGATATCCATTACGGATATCCGACTATCCGAAACGGATATCTTTCGGATATCTTTTCGCTATCTTTTTTCTTGGCGGGCTTGACCAGCTAATTTACTTTTCTAACGAAATTTCAGTATTTCTAAAACTATAATCTCTTATTTCGTTAAAATTCAGTATATATTTTAAACTACAACAAAAATATAGCCATAATTTCAGAAACCTATGCATTAAGACAGTACCAAATATTTAATTTAGTTTGAAGCCTACATTAAAATAAAAATATTGGTTTACTCACTCTAGCAGAAGCTTGCGCGAGAAGAGCAAGCACAATAACAATCCACAGGGAGGTGCGCATTGCGAAGCTGGCAGCAGCAGCAAGATGCTTCCCAGTTGCGGATGTTGCATCTCATATTTGCTGGGGTTTATATACTGTTTGGTGAGTCCCACTCCGAATCGAGCAGCACAATGAGTAATTGCAAAAAATAAAATAGCGGAAATACTTGTTCAGCCCAAAATGCTGTTTTTGGTGCTCCCATCCTACCCGTCGATTTCATGACTCGTTTATTTTTACTGGAGAAGATTCTAGTGGTCCGTTGGCCCGCATTTTTTGAGCAGCGCCGGGCAATCACTCTGATCGGGAGCAATGTTGGGGGTAAAGCGCTGGCTCGAAATCATAAAAACAAGCACGCTCTTTGCATTCGACGATTTATTTTTTGGCGAAATAACTGTAGCTTTTCTTGGTGAGAGAACCACGTACATTATGGTGAAATTTTTATTTATTTTAATAATATTTTAGGAGATTTTAAAAAAGCTCTAAATTTAAATTTAGCTGAAATTTGGTTTTAAGATACACTGTTTATTTAGACAAACCAATATGAATAGATCATGTTTGACGCTCTGAAAAAATATAAGAAAATTTTCCACAAGCTTTGTATGTTTTGTAAAAAGTTTCCACCGATTGATGTGTCTCGTCAAGTTGAGATACTCGTGATTCACAAATTTAATTTGAAACGTCAAATTCTTGTAAACATTTCCTGAACTTATTTAGTTAAAAAGTAAATTTACAGATCATTAAAATGTTTTTTAATTGAATCTGTTTTGAAAAATTACTTATAAATTATTCAAAACTTTGCATTGAACTCTCGGATTAAAAAAAACGGCTACGAAAGTTGGAACACCATTCAAGCGGTAAGAATCGTCTTTTCTCACAAAAAATGCTGCTCGCTGCCAGATAATTTTGGCAATTTACAGCAATAATGATATCGAGGTTTTCACCTTTTTATGACAGAGTGATTTGCCTCGATGTTAGCGTCTCATCAATAAATTTAACACTTAGGCCCAATAAATGAATTTTGATTGAATTATAATTTTTGATGAAAAACCTGTTTTATTTTAATTAAATTAGGAAGAACATAAGAAAGAATGAGTTAGAATTATCCTTTAGGAGATGAGGTCATTGCTCTATATCATTTATATATATGCTCTTGAAAAATGGGGTTTTCCTCCAGCCAAGGATAATTTTTCATGTATTTGTGATGTGGCCAGGTTATATGAAAATAAAAGACTCTTTATTTGAAGCTGATACCATTTTATTAAAATACCAAGAAGAATACTCTTTTTTTTAAAAAAAAGAAATACGTTTTTAGAAATTTTCCCACAAACACTTATTCAGTGAGCATTCTGCTTGCCCGTGGCTTGTATGCAGCCAATGAAAGGATAAATGAAGGTGAGTATTGCAATTTTATTGCTAACAATTTCGGACTAGTTGTCAGTAGCGCTCGGGTAAACGTCGGGTCCACTGCCTTCTCCATAAAAATTAAATTTCTTTTGAGGATTTCCTGAAAAAAGCAAAACGCAAACGCAAAGGTCCAAAAATTTTAACAATCATCGTAATTTACCAAAATTGCTAACGTATTGGCGCGAAATGTCACCTTTTCGGTGAGAAATTCAGAAAAACAATTCTGATTTTTGCGCAAAAAACAGAGATGGATTTTTGAACAATGCAAAATTGACAAACTTTGGTCCTTGGAGAATATTATTATGTCGCTTTTGGACTATGCATACCTTTAGGAAACTTACGTTTTTAAACTCTCAAGAGGTCGAGAGTAAACATGAAGTCTTTTGGATCAAATAGTGCGCTCCCCTTGGACACAATTTAATGTCAAATAATTTTGTTTTAGAAAATCCCAATTCTGCGAGTGCAAACGCATAAAAATATATGAAATTGATAATCATACATAAATTGTAATCAAGGAAGTTGCTCTACCCTTTCGACCCGGACATGCTGTTTTTTGGGCACTCCCATCCTTTAATCTGCCGTGTCTAATTCAGCAGTCCATTACGCGAAATATTTTTATTCAAAGATAAAAGTACCCCGTTAATATCCAGCGTTCAATAAGAGATCCCGGTGCAGAGGACCAATAACTTCACGAGCTGTTTCAAATAAGAGATAAAAAAGCGATCGAAAATAATTGAAAAAACTGGCTGTTTCAAATAATTTAAGGTCGACCAGAAAAGATGAATATCAAATTTGTACCATTTAGAAGAAACATCTCAAAATAATTGCATTAAAATCTTAAGAGCTACCTCGCTTCTGACCTTTTTTAAAGGAAGACAAAACTCAGAAGCAAACAATTCAAGACGAAGTGATCAAAGAAGAATCAACATTTTGATATAATGTTCTTGAGGTATTCAAAAGAAAGGAAACAAATCAATCATTTCAATTAAAAATTATTTATTTGGGTCCCACTTTCCAAAACCAATAATAAATAATAATGATGTCCGCAGCATTACGTAAATTTCTTAAAAGTCTTGTCTTGGATCCATTTAATGTAGGGATTAATCCAGGTGAATGAGCTGGGTTCTTGACGTGGGCAGCCCACAATTTGAGAGTTGATGCCAATAATTTTCCCTACGTCATCATTCGGGCCTGTGTGGAAAACAGGTCCGCCAGGGTCAACCTAAATAATCAAAAATTATTTTAGAACATATTCAGTATGTAATTTAAATTGTCAAATGGCATCTTAGCTCTGTGCAGATTTACTAGGGATGTATGCACATTTACTTTTGCAACGAAAAGATATTTATTAAAAATCCTTACCTTGCAGATCCCTTTAGTTCCGCCAGCGGTGCTCAAACAACCCGTGTTGGCTGGGTACGTCACAAAAATTCCTAAAGTTTGTTGGTTGCACGTCAACTTATTCATATTCTGCATGTTGACATGACTCAGTGTTGCCGCCGCGGGGTCGAAAACATCTAAAAATTGTAACAAATGTCATAAGAGGAAACCGAAAATCATTTTCTCAATAATAAATTTCTTCCTAATGAAATTAATTAAATCAATTGGGAGCTATATAAAAAAAGGTGCCGTCTGCATGAATAAGTAAATTTTTATAAAATTAGGGAGGTAGAGTCGAGTCTTTGGGTACGCAGTTTTTGCAATATTTTACAGTTTTAAATTCGGGCAAAATGTAATTGTAAGGGAATAAAATTGACGAAAACATTCAATAATCATTAGCGTCCGTTTTCAGGCCACTAATATTCTCGAAATATTAAAAAACTCAGGCCGCAAAAATAGAAATTATGTCTTACTGTCATCAGCAAGACCGTATCCCAGTGTCGTAAACACCATATTGTCCAATGTTGCGGGTTTGGCGAGCGACAGCAGAGCTGGCGCGACAGATGCTGGAATTGCAATTATATTATAATTAAAACGTCTGCAGGAATGATTGAATTTTAACTCACCACCAAGTGCTAACGGTGTCAATATATTAAGCAGAGCGATGTTATCTGTCAAGAAGTTGAGTCTAAAATTGGGATGAATTATGGCCTTGGCTCTGCTTGTTGGGGTTCCGGCCGTCGGATCCGCAATCTGCCCACCATAGACATTAATAGTAGTGGCCCTTTAAATTACGAAAATTAGATTCATAACATAAATTGGAATTACATAATGTACTCACAGCGCGACGCAATGAGCGGCCGTCAACCCCCAAATGGACGACAACAATACACCACCGCAATTATTTAAAACAATCCCAGCAGCATTCTTAGTTTGGACAAAGAGAATGGAATTTAGCGGCGCCACGAGTAAAGCAGCATCATCAATAAGTGTTCCTCCCAAAATTCTTTTGTCTTCCGTTCCGTTGTGATAGATCGGTTTCGCGGCTGTTGAAACAGCTCCAGAATTCGTGGTGCTCTCTAAGTTTGACAGGAAGATTTCGGTTTCTGTGTCTAAAAATTTAAAAAATTAAATATGGAATGTGAAATTAAATATAAAATAATAATTACAATTGGCATCTGCCACCAGTGCTTCCAGAGTGTATTCTTTTGTGACATCCTCTACATCAAAGATGACTGCTTTTTTAGCATCTTCTTCCAAATCTTTATTCGTGACCTTTGAACAAAAAATTATATTTTTTTTAATTAATACGACTACACAGAATCATATAATTTAGATGATCCGCTTTTTATACCAAAATATTCATCTTTTTTAATCTTTAGAATCGCAAAATCGTACTAGATGGCTAAATAAATCCATTAATTATAACCAATTTTAATCATTCAGAAGAAATTTTTCAAATTCGCTAATTTCCCATGGATACAGAAAGTTTTCCTTGTTGCCAATTTTTAGACTTTTTAATTTAATAAATAAGCGTATTTTTCTATCAAATCAAATTTTCCTCGATAGGAAAACGCCATGACACATTAAACTGAATGCACAAATTTTTACATTTTAAGGGGTACAGTTTTAATTGAACGTGCCGAAGCCCTCTAAATTTGAAAGAAACTTTTGCATCAGAGATTTCTAAAATTTATGGAATTAGATAAAAACTACCGCTTCAGTTTCTATCTACACTTCAGGTGTGTAAAATTGCTAGTTTATAATTTTTCACCCGATTGAAAAAAAATTGTTCTTGACGTGATCACGAAAATAGAGATACATTAGTCAATGTAAATTAAAAAGGTAACCATTTAAAATCTAAAAAGAGGTTTAATTACTGTGAAAATGAACGTTTAAACATTTTTGTGAGCTTAAAAAAGCATAAAATAATATTCAGTTAAAAGCCAGCATATATATATCTTTAAACTACAACTCACTAATGTTGCCAAGTTTCAAAAAAATAATGCAAATTCAAAATATGTAATAAAATTTGGTTTCAAACCTGTAATTTAATTTAAAAAAGGTTTACTCACTCCAGCAGAAGCTAGCGCGAAAAGAGCAAGCACGGCAAGCCACAAGGAGTTACGCATAGCGAAGCTGGCAGCAGCAGCAAGATGATTCCCAGTTGCGGATGTTGCACCTCTTATTTGCCTGGGGTTTATATACTGTTTGGAGAGTCCCACTCCGAATCGAGCAGCACAATGAGTAATTGCAAAACAAGTAGCGGCAATACTTGTTCAACTCGAAAATGCTGTTTTTAGAGCTCCCATCCAACCCGTCGAGATTTTTAAGTAATTTGCGTGGCATGTTTATCTTTACTGGAGAAGATTCTAGTCGTCCGTTGGCCCGCATTTTTTTAAGCAGCGGGCAATAACTTTACACGAAAATCTGATTGGGAGCAGTGTTGGGGGTAAAGCGTTGGCTCAAAATCGTTTAAACAAGCACGCTCTTTGCATTCGACGATTTAGTTTTTCACGAAATAACTATCGAGTTTAATTATATTGTATGCGAGAATGGGGATTTTTTGATTTTATTATTTTAGGAATCTATGGAGATTTTAAAATAGCTCAATAATTTAGCTGAAATTTGGTTGGCAGACACTCTTCAATATGTCGGAATTTTAAGGATCTGTAGCGGAACAACAACGCGGTCCTCCTTTTAGTTGGAAGCCAACAATTGTCGGCGGTTTGAATTATTGTAATTTTGCATTATTGTTTAACAGCAGAAAGATGATTTTAAAATAAGAATTTAGTTTTCGTCCGTCAGCCACACGGTGCTGACGTGATTCGTTTAATAGTGCAGAACCCGATTCAAAGGGGTGAGTCCAACCGTCAGTTAAACAAAAGAATTTGTAACTTATTATTGTAATCAATTTCAGTTCTTGTATTTGATTAAGTATCCGATCGGATTTGCAACTGTAAACCAATACCAACCAAATTCTTCATCTAAATTCATCAGTCTTCATCATTCAACCCTCTTTCAATCTCCCAAAGATCCAAAAAATATTCCAAGCATTGAAAGTTTTTATTGGACGATTGCGAATGCGGAAAGTACAAAAATTTCCATCGATCGATTTGTGTTGTCAATTCGAGATGCACTCTCATGTTTTACAAATTTAATTGATTGAAATTTTTCCCTTAAATCATTTCTAAATTTCTGAAATGAAAAACTGTTTTAGGTCCTGATTTGCTCATTGCAAATTAAAGAAAGAGAATTTGTCAACTTTTCTAATAATAAAAATGCTGCTCGGCTTTCAGGAATTTTTGGCAATCATGCTTTTTAAAAAATATGTTATTAAGGTGATTGGAATTAGAAGATTTTAGTGATAAAAAAGAAACAACATTTTATGATATTGGGTTCTTGATGTGCTAAAAAGAAAGGAAACAAATCAATAATTTCAGTTAAAAATTATTTATTAAGAGTCCCACCTTCAAATAGCATAGGAATAAATAATAATTATGTCCGCAGCATCACGTCAATTTTTTAAAAGTCTTGGCTTGGATCCAGGGAATGTAGGGAAAAATCCAGGTGAACGAGCTGGGTTGTTGACTTGGGCAGCCAATATATTGAGAGTTGATGCCAATAATTTTGGCAGTGATATCCTCTGGAGATGTGTGAAAAACCGGTCCACCAGGGTCAGCCTAAATATTGAAACATTAGTTTTAGAACATATTAAAATGAAATTTGAATTGATTAATGGCATCTTACAATTAGGTAAAAGGAGCAAAATAAATTTAAATAACAGGTTATCTAACTATAAAGTTCAGGCCTCGCATCAGCAGCAAAAAACTGATACCACCATCATTCATTGCTTTATTCCTTCACAAGCTCAAAATGCCAATATATTTGCAAAGGATAAGTTATTTATAGAAATCTTACATAGCAGATTCCTTTTTTTCCGGTCTCGGTGCTCAAACATCCCGTGTTTCCTGGGTACGTCACAAAAACTCCAATTGCCGGTGCGTTGCACGATGCCTTTTTCATATTCCGCATTTCCACAACAGTCAGTACTGGCACCACGTCCAAAACGGTTGCTAAAATTTGTAAAAAAATATCATAATAGTGGAAATATTTGAAAATCAATAATAAGTTACCGTCACCAGGTGGACCGAATCCCATTGTCGTAAACACAATATTGTCCAACGCAGCGGTGGGTTTGACGGTTGACAGAAGAGCTGTCCCGACAGTTCCTAGAATTGCAAATAAAATCTAAATGCATTCAGGAATTATTTAATTAATTTTTGCTCACCACTAAGCGCAAACGGCGTGTCTAATCTGAGCAGAGCAATGTCATTTGTCAAGAAGTTCAGTCTAAAATCGGGATGAATTATCGCCTTGGCTCCACTTTTTACAAGGGGTAAGATCGAAATCTCAGTCTCCCCAGCAATGACGGTAATATCTTTTGCCCTTAAAATAATGAAAATTAGATACATATGCCATGTTATTGGAATCACAGATTATGCTCACAGCGCGACGCAATGAGCGGCTGTCAACACCCAAACGGACGACAAAATTACACCCCCGCATTCCCTTATAACACCCCCAGCAGCATTCAAGGCTCGAACAAATGCATAGGCAGTGTACGGCGGCACGAATGTAGCAGCCGTAAGAGGTTTTCCTCCCAAAATTCTTCCCTTTCCATTAGTTGCGTTTTTAATTTCATTGATCGGCGTCGCAGTTGTTGAATCAACTCCAGAATTCGTGATGCTCTCTAACTTCGAGAGAAAGATTTCGGTTTCTGTGTCTAAAAAATTTAAAGCTTAAATAATATGTGTAATAAACTAAAATAATAATTACAATTGGCTTCTGCCAGCAGTGCTTCCAGAGTGAAATCCTCTACATCAAGGTTGCCTGTTTTTTCAGCATCTTCTTTCAGACATTTTGAGACCTTTGAACCAAAATTTATTCTTTTTTTCCATTAAAGGAAATTTTGAACTTAATCACTCTCATGGCCTTTATTTCGATTCTCCTAATGAAATTGTCAAACTTGTTGAAAACAGGACAAAAAGGATTTCCAAAATAATTTTTTATGTAATGTTTTAAGGATTATGTTTTGAAAAACAGTTCAACTTACTCGGGGAAACAGTCTAAATATTGTTAGTTGCTAAAATATCATTAAATACCAAATTATGTCCCAAAAAAATGTTTTTAACCGATTCATCAATCCTAACCCCGATCTAAAGAATTTCTGGACCAATTAATTTACTTTGCTAACAAAATCATGACCTTTAAAGAGGAATGATACCGCAAAAGCCTGGAAAATGCTCGTTGTCAATGTATAAACTCGTCCCCTAAGATTCAGTTAAAGCCTAAATTGACCTAAGAAGCAGTGTAATTTTTTGAGAAAATTGGCTGGAAAGTTCCCGTGCTTTTCAAATGGTAATGGCTGTCTCCTTACTTGAAATCCGATTTAATTTCAAAACCAAGAGTTTCCCCAACAAGTGGCATTCATCGTTGGACAGATCTCGACGAGAGGAATCGGAATGTGCCAAGAAAATATGTTCAAGCACTGCAAATTTTGGAGAAAATGGGCAAAATTTGAATTTTTACTGTAGGAAGGTCCTTTTTTATTATTGCAAATTGTTGATCGATCAATTGTTTATGGCATCCAACAATTCAAATAATTTTCAATTGTTGCCCAGTATCATTCCACTTTAAAACATTTTAAAGGTCTCTCAGCAAAACATTTTTTACTTTTTTTAAACTCATAGATAACTAAAAAGTAATACCAAGTGTCTAAGAAAATACCAAATAAAATTTGGTTTGAAACCTGTATTTTGATTAGGAAAAGGTTTACTCACTCTAGCAGAAGCCTGCGCAAGAATAGCAAGCACAACAATCCACAGGGAGGAACGCATGGTGAAGCCGGCGGCAGCAGCAAGATTGCAGATATGTTGCACCTTCTATTTGCCGGGGTTTATATACTGTTTAGAGAGTCCCTTCCAAATCAAACAGCATAATGAGTAATTGATGCAAAACAACTAGCGGCAATACTTGTTCAACCCGAAAATGCTGTTTTTAGTTCTCCCATATATACCTGTCGAGAATTTGTAGCAGTTTTCGTGACAATTTTATCTTTACTGCAAGAGATTCGAGTCGTGGCCCGCATTTTAGCAGCGGGTATGTATTCATTACACGAGAATCTGTTTGGGAGTAATGTTCTGGGTAGAGTGCGGGATTTGCATTGGGTTTGTGGTGTGAGAACCTGGAGATTTTTTTAGTAATTTCACGTGACTGTACAAAAATAATTTTTTAAAAAACACAATCGTTACTTAATCTTGCTGAAATTTGGTCCAATAAGCCAAAACAATGACGAAGTGATTAAAGAAGCAACAACATTTTGATCTTAATGTATGAAAAAGAAAGGAAACAAATAATCAATCATTTCAATTAAAAATTATTTATTAGGGTCACACCTTAAAATACCAAGAATAAATAATGATGTTTTACGCGGAATTACGAAAAATTTTCAAGAGTCGTGGATTCGATCCAGGTAATGTAGGGATGAATCCAGGTAAATGAACTGGGTTGTCGACGTGGGCAGCCCAACATTTGAGAGTTGATGCCGATTATTTGACCCGTGTTTTCATCTGGAGATGTGTAAAATACAGGTCCGCCTTCATCAGCCTAAATATTAAAAAAAATATTATCAGGTCATATTAAAAATGAAAAATTTAAACTGTCGAATGGCATTTTGGCTCTGTGCGGATTTACTAGGGATGTATGGATTAATAGATAAATTTTAATAGCAAGTAAATTCCGCTCAAACTAAAAAGCGACAGATTCGGCTCCTTTAGGCCTCGCATCACCACTGAGAATGGTGGCACATGCCCGACTTCAATCATTCACAAAAATTCACAAGCCCAAAATGCCATTATTTTTGCAATTAAACGATTTTTATACAAATCTTACATAGCAGATTCCTTTAGTTCCGGAAGCGGTGCTCAAACATCCCGTGTTTTCTGGGTACTCCACAAAAATTCCTATTGTGTGTAAGTTGCACGTCTCCTTATTCATATTCTGCATATCGATAACATTCAGTGTTGGCTTCGCGGCCACAAGAGATGCTAAAAAATGCATGAAATGATGATATATAAATGGAAACGATACATTATTTTCTCTTAAATCAGTTTTTCCCTTACGAAGTTCAATTATTTGAGAGCTATTAATATAAGTAACCAAATATGGTAACGTTAGCATGAAGAGAGAAATTTTAATAAAATTCGGGAGGTTGAGACTTGAAACGAGTCTTTGGGTGTGCAGTTTTTTTTTAATTTTTAACAGTTAGAACTCGTGAATTGTCGTTGGCATAGTTTGGGAAATTCTAAAAAAAAATTGGTTTTGATCTCCGATACCTCGCAAATTAATAACGATCAATTCGCATTTTGGTTCGAAATCTTGAAGGCTTCAAATTGAACTTTACTCAAAAAATGAAAAAAAAAATCATTTTGAGAAATGTTTAATGAAAAACTCAGAAAATTAACTTCAAAGTTACGATATTAATCTAATTTAAAATTTCTAATCAACACAACATGTAAGAAAGTCTAAAAGCTCTAAGTCTTAATTAGGCTACAAATATTGAAAAAATTTAAGATGAAACTGTTTGAAATAAAATAAAATTATTTCAAAAAACAAAAATTATACTTCTTACTGTCATCAGCAGGACCGAATCCCATTGTCGTAAACAAAATATTGTCCAATTCCAACGCATCGGTCGCATTGACGGTTGACAGTAGAGCTGTCCCGACAGTTCCTAAAGAATTGCAAGTATGATTAAAATTCATGCAGGAACAATTAAAATTAATTTGTTCTCACCACTAAGAGTAAACGGCGTTTCTAAACTAAGCAGAGCGATGTCATTTGTAACTAAGTTGAGTGAAAAATCAGGATGAATTAGAGGCGTGGCTTCACTTTTAACGTTGCTTGCCGTCGGATTCGTTATTGTCCCAGCAAAGACAGTAATAGATCTGGCCCTTTGAGTGAAGAAAATTAGATAATACGCGACATGTTGGAATTGCAGATTATACTCACAGCGCGACGCAATGGGCGGCTGTCAACACCCAATTGGGCGACAAAATTACACCACCACAATCCTGTATAACAACCCCAGCAAGATTGAAGGATTGAATAAAGACATAGGCAGTAAACGGCGGCAGGAATGTAGCTGCCGTAAGAGGTTTTCCTCCCAAAATTCTTCCGTTTTGAATTTCTTTGATTGGTGTCGCAGTTGATGCTGAATCTAACTTCGGCACCAGTGCTTCCAGAGTGTATTCTTTTGTGACATCAGCTACACCAAGGAGTTTATTTTTGGCATCATCATTCAGACCTTTCGAGACCTTTGAACAAAAAAATATTGGATTTAACAGAATTATAAATTGTAGCAAATGCGCTATTTTAATATCAAATATCAATTTTTTTAATCTTCTGAATTGCAAAATTGTACCAGAAGTAAGAGAGTGGGTAAATAAATCCATTAATTATAATAAATTTTAATCTATCAGAAAGATCTGAAGATTTAGTTTGACCGTTTTCAAATATGCAAATTTTCCGTGAATACAAAAAGCCGGTCTCGTTGCCAATTTCTAGGTTTGTATTTTTTACTGATGGGTGAGAAAGAATAAATTCAATCTAATTATGTGCATTTTATCGGTTAAATCAGCTTTTCCTAAGGCAAATTATAACTAATACAAAGATTAAAAAATATTCATTTTATGGAAAACAGTTTATCAAGAGCCATACCTGCAAATGTACTGAACGCGTGGAAACCATGCGTTTCCTGTTTGCCTCTATATTTAAAATAATATTTTGCATTAAACATCGAAAATCAAATGGAATTAGATTAGAGTTTCCTTCTGGCAATTGCTAATTAATAATTTTTCCCTTCAATGAAATATTTTGTTCCTTATACCTATTCATAAAAATGGAGAATGAAAATAATTTTAAGACTCAAAACTCAAAGACGGTGCTAAAAGTGTCTGTGAATTGTGCAAAAAGAAACTACCAAGTACAATTTAATTCTAAGCCTGTATTTTTAGTAAAAATACTGTTTTACTCACTCCAGCAGAAGCTTGCGCGAGAAGAGCAAGCACAACAACCCATAGAGAGATACGCATGGCGAAGTAGCACAGCAAGATGATTTCCAGTTGCAGATGTTGCATTTCTTATTTGCCGGGGTTTATATACTGTTTGGAGAGTCCCACTCCAAATCAAACAGCGCAATGAGTAAGTGCAAAACAAGTAGCTGAAATACTTGTTCAACCCAAAATGCTGTTTTTGGTGCTCCCATCCCACTCGTCGAGGTTTTTTTTTAATAGTTTCCGTGACATGTTTATCTTTACTGGAGAAGATTCTAGTGGTTCGTTAGTGGCTCGCATTGTTTACAGTATAGCAGCGGGCAATTACATTACACGAAAATCTAATTGGGAAAATTGCCATAAACGAGCATGCCTCGGTTATGGGGAGCGCCGTGCAGAGTATGCAACCGGCACGGCTGGTTTCCTTTGCTCCGCCCTCGTCGCTGCAACAATTAATAATTATTGCCCTGCAGCGGTCGAGCAGACACGCGAGCGAGTGCATCACTTAATTCTCTCGGAGCAAGCTCATACTTGAGGTATTTTTATCGGCGTCATTTGTGCAGTGTTTTTATATTTATTTGTTTTTATTTTACTGTATTCATTGTGAATAAGTTGTTATGTTGATTTACAGTTATTGCACACTCGTGATTTGTGAATCTGCGATCAAGGCCTCTTTGAGCGCGTGTATTTAACACATACTATTTGAACCCGGACTCGGGGTGAGCATTTTTATGTTTTTTTTTTTTTTTTTTTTATTGAGTTAATTATTACAAAATATTGTTCATTACCAATATGAATTGTATTTACTATTTACGGAAAATCTTCATGAACTGTTTAAATTTGAACAAATAGATGAAAGGGCAATAAAAAAAATACCAGTTTTCCCTACATAATTAAATTTTAAAAATATTTGCATTAAACCGAAAAAAGACTTAAATTCAATTCTCAATTAAATTTAGTTGGAAGACCAAGTGGAAAAAAGCAACAACATTTTGTTCTTAATGTATTAAAAAGAAAGGAAACAAATCAATCATTTCAATTAAAAATTATTTATTAGAGTCCCATCTTCCAACACCAAGAATAAATAATAATGATGTCCACGTAGAATTACGTAAATGTTTTTAGAGTCGTGGAGTGGATCCAGGAAATGTAGGGATAAATCCAGGTGAATGAGCTGGGTTGTTGACGTGGGCAGCCCACTATTTGAGAGTTGATTCCAATAACTTTACCACTGATTTCAGCTGGAGATGTGTAAAAAACAGGTCCACCTTCATCAGCCTAAAATGAATTATTTTATAACTTTTTAAATATGAAATTTAAATTGTCTAATGGCATCTTAGCTCTGTGCAGATTTAGTGGAGACGAATGGCTAAATAGTGAAATTTTAAGAGCCAAATACTTGACTTTACTTATTGCTATGTTCCTTAAAAAAAAGTTGCAAGCTCAAAATGCCATTATTTTAGCAATTAAGATGAGATATTCATAAAAATCTTACAAAGCAGACTCCTTTAGTTCCGGAAGCGGTGTTCAAACATCCCGTGTTTCCAGGGTACGTCACAAAAATTCCAATTGTCTGTGCGTTGCACGTCTCCTTATTCATATTCTGCATATCGATAACATTCAGTGTTGACATCGCGTCCACAAATGATACTAAAAATCGCATAAAATAACATAAGTGCAAACGGTAAATAATCATGCACTCTTGATGAAATTCCATTCAAATTAAATTATTTGGGAACTGTAAATAAGGTAACGTTAGCATGACGAGGAAATTTGGATAAAATTCGGGAGGTTGAGGCTAGTCTTTGCGTGTGCAGTTTTTGCAATTTTTTACGGTTAGAACCATAATTAGTAAATTTTTAAAAATACCGCTTTGTATTTTAGTTTATTTGATCTCCAAAATCTCGCAAACAAATAATGATATTCCCTTTTTCGCATTTTGGTTCTACGTCAAATTTAACGTTTACTCGGAAGAAAATCAATTTGAGAAATATTTATTTTAATATTACGGATATAAGTCTCATATAAAATCTCCGTCAAAAATTTAGTAAAGCAGCGAAGATATGGCATGGATACTCTAATTAGCAGAGAAGATAGCAGAACAACGGTCAAAATTACGATTTATTAATTTCTTTTGTTCCGGGAACGGTGTTCAAACATATCCCAAATTTCCTGGGTAAGTCACACAAAATACCTCTTGCCTGTGCGTTGTACGGTGCATTATTCAGAGTCTGCGTATCGGAAACAGTCTTTACTGGCGGGGGTTGCACCACGACCGTAACAGTCGCTAAAAATTGTACAAAATAACAGTTGAAACAGTAGATGGTCCAACAATAAAATATCCCCTAATGAAATTCTCAATTGAGATTGTTGAAAAAAAATAATGACCTTGAAAAAAAAGTAAATTTTGATAAAATTATACATAGATAGGTTATGAGACGAGTGCAGGTTTTGCAATTTTTTACAGTTTGAACCGAAGACTTGACATATAGAGACGTAAAATTCCCATAAATCCTTTTTTTAATTTTTGATTTAATTTTTGTATCACGCCATTCATTTCTGTGGAATTTGCGTAGCGAGGAATTTTAAAGAAAAAAATAACTGCTGATGAAAAAAATGAGTTTAAATTATGAGTAGCATGCTCCATCTATTTTACAAAAAAAAATCTGTTTACAGTCGAGTAACAAACTTTTTTAGACTACAAACAATGCAAAATCGATGAAAATACTTTTTCAAATGAAATAAAATAAAATACCTCCAATATAATCCCACAAAAAAAAGATGGAAATTGTAACTTACCGTCATCAGCACGACCGAATCCTAGTGTCGTAAACACAATATTGTCCAACGCTGCGGTGGGTTTGACGGTTGACAGACGAGCTGTCCCGACAGTTCCTAGAATCGCAAGTATAATTAAAATGCAAGCAGGAACAATTAAAATTAACTTGTTCTCACCACTAAGTGTAAGCGGTGTGTCTAAATTAAGCAGAGCGATATCATTTATATCGTAGTTCAATCTAAAATTGGGATGAATTATAGCCGTGGCTGTGCTTGATGATGTGGCCATATTCAGCGGATTCACAATTGTCCCAGCAAAGACAGTAATATCTGTGGCCCTTTAAATAACGAAAATTAGAAACATGACATATTATGGAATTACAGATTATAATCACAGCGCGACGCAGTGAGCGGCAGTCAACACCCAAACGGACGACAAAATTACACCCCCGCATTCTTCTATAACAACCCCACCAGCATTCAAGGCTTGAATAAAGACATAGGCAGTGAATGGCGACACGAACGTAGCAGCCGTAAGAGGTATTCCTCCCAAAATTCTTCCGTTGTCATCCGTTCCGTTGTGATAGATCGGTTTCGCAGTTGTTGGATTAACTCCAGAATTCGTGTTGTTCTCTAATTTCGACAGGAAGGTTTCTGTTTCTGTGTCTATAAATTTAAAAAATTAAATATACATCATGTGAAATTCAATAAAATAATAATTACAATTGGCATCTGCTACCGTAGCTTCCAGAGTGTGTTCTTTTGTGACAACCTCTAAATCTACGTTGCCTGTTTTTTTAGCATCTTCTTTCAGACATTTTGAGACCTTTGAACCAAAAAATATTTTATTTTTTATATATTAAAGGGGAAATTTTGAAATTTCATGCTATCATGGCCTTTACTTCGAATATCCTAATGAAAATGACAAACGTTTTGAAAACATGTCAAAAATCCCAAGTTCCAAAATTAATTTCGTTTTTTAAACTTATTTTTTTAGAAAATAATATTTATTTAGAAATTTTTGAAGTCCAGCCTATTCAAAAGAAGGGTGCATATTCAGCTGCAGCTTTCATTAGGCTGTAAGGCGTAAGGGCGTTTAAAAAACAGTCCAACTTATTAGGGGCAACAGAGTTTAAATAAAGTTTAAAAAATACTATTGTATCATAAAAATTTTAATTTTTTTGTAATTTAAAAAAAATGCCTATATATAACGTTAAAAAAGGTCCTAAAAGAAAATTTGCAGTGAATCTGTATTTAAAATAAAAATGGTTTACTCACTCTAGCAGAAGCCTGCGCAAGAATAGCAAGCACAACAATCCACTGGGAGGAACGCATGGTGAAGCCGGCAGCAGCAGCAAGATTGCAGATATGTTGCACCTTTTATTTGCCGGGGTTTATATATACTGCTCAGAGAGTCCCTTCCAAATCGAGCAGCACAATGAGTAATTGCAAAACAAAAATGCTGTTTTTAATGCTTCCTTTTATACCTGTCGATAATTTGTGGTTTTCATGACCTTTGTACCTTTACTGTAGAAGATTCGAGTCGTTCATTTTAGTGGCCCGCATCTTTTAGCAGCGGGCAAATCACTTTAAACGACTATCTGATTGGGAGTAATGTTGGAGGTAGAGCGTTTTAGTTTTTGGCCAAATTAACCACTGGATTTTTGTTGCCTTTCTCGCTGCGATAACCACCAACATTATGGTGGAGATTTATTTTATTTTATTCTATATTTAATGAATTTTAGGAGTTTTAAAAAAGCCCTAAATACTTTTTTGCTCAACGTGCCTGACATTTGGTTTTTCTGTAATAGGCTTCTTCAACGAACTGTTCGAAATTAGAGGTGATTGAAAAATTTGTCGTGCAGGAAAGATGAAAAATCGGATTTTTTCAAGTTAGAACAATAATTTTAAAATAAAAGTATTTGCATTAGACCGATATTTCTTGCACAAAAGACAAAAAACCTGAAGAGTTGCATGCGTCAAAGAAGCAACAACATTTTGACACAAGGTTCTTGATGTATTTTAAAAAGAAAGGAAACAGGTCAAACATTTGAATTAAAAATTATTTATTTGGGTCGCACCTTCCAATACCAACAATAAATAACGATGATTTACGCAGCATTACATAAAATTTATAAAAGTCTTGGAATGGATCCAGGGAATGTAGGGATAAATCCAGGTGAATGAGCTGGGTTGTTGACGTGGGCAGCCCAAGATTTGAGAGTTGATGCCAATAACTTTCCCGAAGTCATCAGTTGGAGATTCGTAAAAAACAGGTCCGCCAGGGTCAGCCTAAATATTCAAAGATTATTTTAGAACATATGAAGTATGAACTTGAAATTGTCGAATGCCATCTTAGCTCTGTGCAGATTTACCGAGCTAAATAGATAACTTTTAAGAGCGAAAAAATTTAAATATAAAATTATCTATTTGTAAAGCGACTAATGCGGCCCCTTAAGACCTCGCACCAGCAGTAAAAAAATTATAACTGAGAATTTTGAATCAGTATAATTGAAGCAAACATCCGACTTTACTAATTGCTGTTATTTTACAAAAAAAAAAAACACTAGAGCTCAAAATGACATTATTGTAGCAATGAATATGAGATATTTATAAAAATGCTTACATTGCAGATTCCTTTAGTTCCGCCAGCGGTTTTCAAACATCCCGTGTTTCCAGGGTACAACACGTAAATTGGTGCTGTCTGTTGGTTGCACGTTACTCTATTCATATTCTGCATATCGACAACATTCAGTGTTGACCCAATGCTCGCGAAAGGTGCTAAAAATTGAATAAAATAATTAAAGTCTCTGAAATTAAAAACATATTAAATTGAATCAATTGAGAACCATTGTGCTTAACTAAAAGAAGAGGAAAATTTGAAGAAAATTAGGGAGGAGTCTTTGGGTATGCAGTTATTAAAATTTTTCCAGTTGGAATCCGAGATTAACTAGCGAAAATCTAAAAATCCCCTTTTTTTGTTTTATGACCTTCGATATCTCGCAAACTATCCATCCATTTAGATCTACATCTTCAAAGTGATTTATTCAAGTGATCAAATTTAACGTTAAGTAAAAAATAATTAATTTTGAGAAATATTTCATAAAATTAAACTAATGAAAGTATTTTAAAAGTTAATACAGATAAAAGTTGTTCTCAGTTGAAAATTAGTTTCAGCATTGAAGATCTTGTTTAAAGTCGAATAAAAAACTACAAACAATGTAAAATAGATAAAATAATTTTTCAAGTAAAAAATCCTCCAAATTGGTCGACAAAAAATATCTAAATCAAAACTTACCATCCGTAGCAGGACCGAATCCCAGTGTCGTAAAAATAAAATTGTCCAACGCAATGGTGGGTCTGACGAGCGACAGAGAAGCTTTCCCGACAGTTGCTAGAATTGCAAGTATAATAATTAAAATGCAAGCAGAGGAGCCATTCAAATTTTACTCACCACTAAATGTAAGCGCTGTGTCTAAACTAAGCAGAGCGATGTCATTTAATAAGCAGTTCTGTCTAAAACTGGGATGAATTATTGCCATGGCTGTACTTTGTGTCGTGGGCGTGGCCGTATTCACCGGATCCGCAATTGTCCCAGCAAAGACAGTAACATCTGTGGCCCTTTAAATAAAGAAAATTAGAAACATGACATTTGTGGAATTACGGAATATAATCACAGCGCGACGCAATGAGCGGCCGTCAACACCCAAACGGTGGACAAAATTACACCACCGCAATCCTGGATAACAGTCCCAACAGCATTCGTGGATTGAACGAAAACATAAGCTGTGAGCGGCAGCACGAATGTACCAGCCGTAAGGAGTGTTCCTCCCAATATTCTTCCGTTGTCATCCGTTCCGTTGTGACTGATCGGTTTCGCAGTTGTTGGATCAACTCCAGAATTCGTGGTGCTCTCTTCCTTTATATTCGACAGATAGATTTCGGTTTCTGTGTCTAAAAATTATAAAGAAAAAATAGCACGTGAAATCAAATACACTAATAATTACAATTGGCATCTGCCACCAGCGCTTCCAGAGTGTATTCTTTTGTGGCATCCACTGAATCAAAGTTGCTTCTTTTTTTAACATCTTCTTTCAGACCTTTCGAGACCTTTGAACAAAATATTAAATTTTTTCCATGAAAGGATATTTTAAAATTATACAGTCGCATGCGTATTGTTCGATTCTCCAAATGAAAATGACAAACGTTTTGAAAACAGAACAGAAAAGTAGGATTTAAAAAAGGATAATTAAAACCTTTTGTTATTTGGGGGCTCTAACTTACCCGGGGTCTAAATATTTTGTTAGTTGTTAAAAATAAAACTATGACAAAACATTTTTATCCGATTTTTCTCTCTTAAGCCCATTCCAAAAATTTTCTCGACCAATTCACAAAATCATAGCAATATCTAATATCCTAAAGACTCAGCAAAACATTTTTTTACTTTTTTTAAAGCCACACTGCAAATCAGTGGTTAGAAAATCTCAATGCACTCGTGTCAAATGTGAGTATTTTGCACCACGCAGCAACAGTGACATGTGGCGGGGTGAGATTTTCTCACCGCTGACTTGCAGTATACGCAAATAAAAAAATAATGCCAATTACTAGAAAATAGTGCGAACAGAAAATTCTAACTGTTCTAAAATTTAATTTGAAACCTAAATATTTAATGGAAAAATATGGTTTACTCACTCTAGCAGAAGCTTGCGCGAGAAGAGCAAGCACGACAATCCACGGGGAGGTACGCATTGCGAAGCCGGCAGCAGCAGCAAGATGATACCCAGTTGCAGATGTTGCACCTCTTCTTTTCAGGGGTTTTTATACTGTTTGGGGAGTCCCTTCCCAATCCAGCAGCACAGTGAGAAATTGCAAAAAACTAAAATAGCAGATATACTTGTTTTTAGTGCTCCCGTTTATACCTGTCGAGAATTTGTAGTTTTCATGACCTTTTCACCTCTACTGTATAGAAGATTCGAGTCGTTGGTTAGTGGCCCGTATTTTTTTAGCAGCGGCCAAAAATCACTTTTCCCCCAATACTGATTGGAAGGATTGTTGGGGGTAGAGGGTTTAGGTTTTGGGGAAATAGCTACTGGATTTGTGTTGCCTTTCTTTTTTTGAGATCCACGTACATTATGGAGGAGATATTTTTATTTTATTATTTTTTTACTATTTTAGGAGATTTAAGAAAACCCTAGATTTCAAACACATTAGTTAAAATTTGGTTTGCAGACACTGCTCAGTAAGACAAACCGATGGTAAATAAATTAAAATTAGCCACAAGCTTTGTAAGCTTTTTTAGACGATTGCGTTGCGGAAAGTGAAAAATGTTCCACCAATCGATGTGTCTTTCCTAGTAGAATCACGAGATTTTAATTTGATGTATTACCCATGTTAAGGATTTTCAACCTTAAATTTGGGAGATAGCTCTTAACTCGCTGGAAGCTACAAGACTTTATGTATTGTTTCGCCCAAAACTGAACCTCAATTCCTACTACGAGTTTCCTTGCAAGCAATTCCTGAACATATTTAATTTGAAAATATATAGGTAGAGGGAATTTCAACATTGCATTTAATATTTATTTTAATTAATAGTAAAATTTACTTCCTGATTAGCACACCATTGGATGACGAGGGAAATTAAAAACAAAAGATCATCGACAAATTAACCTTTTAAATTTTCGCAATGTTTTGGAAATTTGATATTTTCAATGCAAATTGAAGAATGTGAATTTGTTGATTGCACTTTTCTAATTAAATAATGCTGCTCATGCACTGTAATGTAAATTGCGGAAATGTTCAATATCATGCTAATTATTTTAATTTATATTCCATTGAGGTTTTCACCTTTTTTTGACTGACGATTGATTTGCTTCGATAATACCGTCTCGTCTACGAAAGAAATGTAAATTAGATCTAATTTATGAATTTTGGTTTTGATGAAATACATGTTTTTATTGAAATTGATATATTTAGATGTAAAAAATTTAGTTTTCCTTCAGCAGAGATTATTTTTTAATATTTGTGATGTGGCCTGGTTCAAGAAAAATAAAATCCTTATTTGTTTGAAGCCAATACCATATTTTATTTAAATACCAAGAATAAATATTATAAAAATTAATCTTTTTATTATTTTTGTTTCCACACAAACATATTAAGTAAGCACCAGCCTGACCGTGGTTTGAATCCAGCCAATGAAGGGGAAAATGTAGGTGATAGAGCTGGGATATTGGCTGGAGCAGGCCAAATATTGCGAGTTGATTGCTAACAATTTCGGACTGTTGTCGGTTGCGCTCGGGTAAACCACAGGTCCACCGCCGTCTCCCTAAAAATTAAATTATTTTCTAAGAGAATTCCCTGAAATATAGCTTAATCATACAAAGCAAACGCCTTTGGCTCCACTTTCAGTGCTCAAACATCCAGTTTCAGGAGGGTAGTCCACATAAACATCTATTGTGTCCGACTTGCATGTGGGCCCATACAAATGCGTCATTTCGATTACGTTCAATACTGGTGGCGTGGGCAGAACGGTGGCTGAAAAAAATTGTAGCTTTTAAAATACGCTTAAAATTTCAGGGAAAGAAATATTGCGCTCCCCTTTTATGGTAACAATTCAACGTAAAATACATATTTAATTGTAGAAATGCCCACAAAATTAACCTTTATTTTGCAATTCACCAGTTGCATAAACCCTAAGTGTTCGAAGCCGCCAACAGATGGCGCCACCGTAGACTTTCGATTTTAAGGCGCTGCGATTTCAGACTCAATCTAGCTACTGTGCATTCTTCAATTAATTTGCTAATTTTTGACGTGCTGAAAACCAAAATCGGTTCAGCCAATCGCCGTAGAATCGTGAAAAACTATTTTTTGAAATAAAAAAAATCTTTTCCAACGTTTCTACGGCGAATGGCTGAACCGATTTTGGTTTCCAGCACGTCAAAAATTAGCAAATTAATTAAAAAAAGCAAAATAGCTAAATTGATACTGAAATCACAGCAAAAATGCCTTAAAATTGCTTAGAACAAAATTTTTTAGAAAGTCTGTGGTTGCGTGATCTCTTGGCGGCTTTAATAACTAAGGGTTTATGCAACTGGTCAATTGAATAGTTATTCCGGGAAAACCCACTTACTTTCATCAGCAGGACCAAATCCCATGGTCTTAACCACGATATTGTTCAAGGTACTGGGATGGACACTTGAGAGCCGAATGGTCCCAACAGTTCCTAGAATATCATTGAGATAATGGAAGCATTAATTAACGCATTTTTAAATTCACCTTACCACTAATGGTGACCGCTTTGATCAACCTGATCAGCGCGATGTTGTTAACCACATAATTATATTTGAAGCCGGGATGAATGATTGGCACGCCTTGAAACGGGTTGCCTGTCATCGGATCCTCTTGCTTTCCAACGTAAACACTCGCACTTCCACCCCTTTAAATTGTACATATATATTTAAAATTAAACCGGCAAGATTAGAAACAAACAAAAAAACTCACGACGCGACGCAATGAGCAGCGGTAATAACATAATTTTTAGTCAATAAAGCGCCACCGCAGAATGTTTCAGCAATGCCAGACGCGCCTGTGCCCTTCACGAGCACGTGGTAGTTGTACAGAGGAAAGTTGTCAGCCGAAACTGCCGTTCCTCCCAATATTCTTCCGTGTCGTGCGGTTGCGTTTTGGAATTGCAACCGTAGCTCTGCATCTCCGTTCGTCACCTTTAAATAAATAAACAAATATTGTTTTTAAAACGGCTTTTCTCATGAAGGATGACCAAATTTTAAGATTTAAAAAAGTATGGCACACGCACTTTTGTGTATAATAATGTGCAGTGGCTCTTTCGGCCTCAAACCTCCTAATCAAAAATCATAAAGCCACATAGAATTTTGAATCAGTGATCGTTCCGCCTGCACTGATCTCTGCGAGTGCAAACGTAAACAAAAAGAGAAAAAATTCAACTAATAATAAGCCAAAATTATCTCCTTTTCTTATTTGAGCTTTTTTGAAAGAGTGAAACAGCCAAAACGTAAATCTATAGAAGGACAAAATATAGATTTCATGTTCCACCGCCCCTTGAAGGCTGCCAACTGCCGCTTAAGCATGAGAGGATTAATTTTATATTAGTGAAATTCATTTCGTCCTGCAACTCTCAACAACCTTACGCAAATTTCCTTGTAGCAAATTTCCTTGTTGAAAGATGCGCAATTTTTCCGCGTCCACGATGATTTCTTCCAAATTGAGAATAATTCAGAAAACAAAACAGTAATATTATTTTAAATTTCTACTTTTTCCTACTACTTTGAGCTGTGAATAGAATTAGACGTTGTGATCCCCAATTAGCTTACATCGGGTATCACTAGATTTTATTTTTAAATTACACTTTTGATCATTAAAGGGCAAACAAAATTAATAAAAATGTGATTTCCTTTCATTTCCCCTCATCAGAACGCAAACTCGTGTGTCATTTACAGCCTATTGAAATACATTTTTAATTGCAGTTTTTAAATTATTTTACCAGAAAAAAGGATTGGTTTTCATTGACGTATATCAGCAATTTTTATAAATTTTCGACCAAAATCAAATTGATACTAAATTGGCCGGAATTATTAATGGCTTTGAAACGCTTTTCAAAAATATTTTCCAGTTTCTTTCACATTTACGAGGCTATTGAACTCTTGTTGCGAGTCAAACTTTTCAAATATTTTGAATGCCACAGAGGAATAAATCGAAATATTGCAAAAGAAACACGGTAATTGTTATTTCATTTTTTCTTTTAAGCAATAAAGAATAAATCTCAATTTTTTTTGAGGTTAAGAATTTTTAACTAAAAAATATACTCTTGCAAAAAAAGACTCTACTCTGATCTTTTCAGAGAAAAAAATTAAAATTTTTTGTTTTAAATTTTACTGTCCTAAAAATGAATTAAAATAGTCTGAATTCGAATTTATCCTGTTGAAATATGTCTTTTAAATAATTTATTAGTTATTATTTATTTAATAAATTGATTATTATTAAAGGCGTGATTGCGTTTTTTCTTTTTAATTTTTTACCCAGCACATCCCGTGGGCTATGAGCCCAATAACTCCACCGAGCGGAAGAATTGGGGCCCGAGTGGCCGCAGAGGAGCTTTGGCCCCATGTGGCCATCTTTCCGCCTCCCCGCACCGAGGTCTTTTATTAAAACGCCAGATATTTTGTCCCTGAAGCCGGTGGAAAGGTGCGAAAACCAGCAAATGGCGAGTTCTCCCAGCCCGTTTAGCTATTTGAGCATTTCGAGTCACTGAACTAACCACCTTTGGCCATTTCTGACATTGGGCAGCCAGTATTTAGTTCCCCGAACTGCTCAAATATCTCCCAACACTCCTGAGAATGCCGAGACATTTGAAAATAAATCATTTTATTAAAAATGGCGCTAATTTTGTTATCAAAATAAAATATTATTTAATAATTGGAAATGAAGTAAACTCACTCTGGCGCAAACTTGCGTGCTGAGAAGCGTTAGCAGCAAAATCCACAGGGAGGATCGCATGGTCATGCCGTGTACAGCAGCACACCGATTGTGAGGTGAACCTCTTCAATGCCCAAGTTAAATAGCCCGTGCTAATTGAGCAGGGAATTCGGAAATTGTAGCAAGAGAGGATTTAATTTTATCGCAATGAAATGCAAATTTTGTGCCACTCCCAAATGTGTATAATTTTATAGTAATTTTCGCAAAATTTTCATTACAATTGGACCGAGAAATTATTGGTAACGGCACCTATAATAACAGGTTTTGCTGCTGGCCCTGCGCCGACCAGTTTTGGTCTAGCTAAAAATATACACTGCGAGAGGAGAATAGGAAAAGAGTCATTTATGAGCTCTTGACCTATCTAACACAAACATTGTAATGTGGCACGCATCTACATATATTTTTAAACGGTTCAAAATTAATATCCAACTTTTATTTTCTTGTAAATTATATTTTTAATTAAAATTTCAAATTTTCTTCTCTATTCTGTCTTTGAACCTTTTTTTTAAAGAGATTACAGGCAATGTTTTTAAAGAAGCAACATATTATGTAAATTTCACATTTCCATGCAAATTGCTCGGAGAGCGCTTAGCTAAAATTCCCTTCACTTTAAATTTTTAAAAAAAAATCCTGCTCGGGAAAACCCAAGCAAGCAGAATCCTGCTCTCTTGATCCCCCTATGCTTTGTTGACATTAATTTATTGATGGGCGACTGGATATTCTGGCGAATTAATGGGCTGCCAGAGGAGTAATCGTTTTTTTGCACCAGGACGCCTTGCAGAGGCCGTTAACCTTGATAATACCCTCTTTGCGCAGGTAGTAAATTTTGCGACATTCCCGCACACGTACACACACACAGTCGTGCTTAAAATACATCCGAAAACTCGTTCTTGCGCTTGGTGCGGGTATAAAGAACACCAATTATTCTCTGATGTAACGGGAATGTGCGAAGAATAATTACACCTTTGACTTGACCAAAGGAGAACACTAGTCTGAATTCAGTTAATTGATTGTGCAAAAAATGGACTGGCACTGGAAACCAAAAATGTTTAATATAAAGGGTAATTTTATTATTATTCACGCTTGAGAGAGTCTAATAATCTCAAAATTGTATTAATCCTGGAGAAATGTCTTTCAATTCTTTTTAATTATTGATTATTATCCCCCTTAAATTTCTAGAAAAATATTTTTAATTAAAAATATTCATGCACATTTTCCATGTTCTTTCATCCACATTTGTTTGGTTATAAATAAAATATGAGGAAATGATTTTTTTGCAAAATAATGCAGCTCGCAATTTACAACTAAATAGAAATTTTTAATAAAAATCAATCCTAAGAAAATTATTTCTGGAAATTGTATAAACAACACAAACTCGGCTTTTGTTTCAGAACAACAAGATAAAAAATACAAATTTTAATTGAGAAAATTGATATCTGAAGAGCCCAAATGTTCAAATCTGGATAAATAATAATTTCAAACATAAAAATGATTTTATTATTTTTTAAAAACTTTAATTTATATAACGACGCTTTATTTATTTTCAATCTACCCTCTTTAGGTGCTTTAAAGGGTCTAAAAATCGCTTCATTCACATTCATTGCGTAATGAACACAAGTTATGAATTTCTGTGAACATTTGGAACTGATTTTAATTAAATTGGTGAAATTTTTAGAGTTAAAATACATCAACAAGTGCTGAATCAAGATCAAGAAGGTATTTGACCTGCATTCAGGACCTTAAATTAGAATTGCAGTAAAAGCAGTGTAGCATAGACATAAAACATTTTTTCAGAAACAGGTTTTTTTAAGTGTATGAATTTATAAATTTAAAAATATAACTTATTCATGAACCTGACCTGGCAAACGTTTGGGAAGGTCCTCTAAATTGATGGTTTGCACCTGGTCTCGCTATATTAATAAAAGGCCAATGATCTGCCCGCAGAGGATAAAAACAACACCCCGCAGCTATATAAAATAATAAAAATAAAGCGGCCGATTAGCTTTTAGTTTCATGCTCCGCCAGCAAAAACAAAAACACACGGCTCTCTGCCTTGCTCAAAACCAGCTCTCCTCCCGCCACAGCCGAGAGTAAAAAAGCGAAACTGGTATAGTGCTGAAATTTTTCGCAAGTAACTGACCTAACAGCTAAGCAGGATGTCATTCTGGTCGCGGTAAAATTGCGCATCGCTCAACAAACACCCAAATTTTCATTGTAGAATTGATTGTTACACTTTTCTAGCAACAAGGAAATTCGCGTTTGATTGCAGAAAGTTGCGCAATTTTTCCTCTGCCACTCTGCCACTCTGCCAGTGCAAATGTGAATAAAAATACAATGTAAGAAAATTATCCCTGGAAATTATGTCAACAACACAAACGTGGCTTTTGTTTCAGAACTAACACGTTTTAATTGAGAAAATTGATTTTTGAAGAGCTCAGTTCAAAACTGCAAAATTGTTTAATTCAAATATTAAAAATTACTTTATTTTTTATTTTTAAAACTTAATAGTTTAAGAAAAGAATGCTTTTTATTTTTTCAATCCATCCCCTGATGTTGGTTTAATGAGTCTACAATTGCGTAATTAAAACCCGCTATCTTAAGAAATTGCTTTGAATTTAAAAGTACAATTGATTTCGTGTTCTGTGTATGAATTGATTGCGAAAGACTCTAATTTTTACATAACTGACTTGAAAAATAGATTTCATTTACCAGAGACAGATGCGTATAAAAAATTGTGTGAATCTAAGAAAACAAATAAATAGACTGCTGATTTGTGCCGAATTCTTCGAGACTGAAACTATGATTAATGAGAACTGGCGTGGTCCAGATTTTCCCGATAGACATATTTTTACAAGATTTGCTTGTCATGGCTATCTCTTTGCTTTCTGGGCTTTCTGTAATAATACAACTTTCCCCTAGGAACCGAAAATTGTGACTGTAGATGTGATTTTTGGGGGCGAGACATATGAAAAATATCATATTAATAAAATTAACTCTGAGGGAAGCATAAAAAATATTTAAAATTTAACCAATTAAGTAGATTTAAAAGTGTTGCACGCATTTGCGTTTAATAAAATTATTATTAAAATTGCGTGATTTATGTTTATAGAGTAATTCAAACGCGTGAAAAAATACAGCTTTTTTCCAATTATTCTAATGAATTTTTCCTACATTCCAGATTTCATTACAAGGTAGGGCTTTTTATTTGTATTTGTGCCTCTCCTCATCTACAATGGAGGGCAAAAATGGCATTAGACTGGTTCGTTTCAATGACTAAGGTCAAGCACCACCATCTGCTGTGGGCTTACCAAAAAGAAATAAACTTTAAAAAACAGGTTCGCCTTTATTTTTATTTTGCTTGCCTCACGCCACAGGAATTTCGGCCGGTCGCCTGAGAATGAACTTTGCAAAGAGGTAAATCTTTTTGTGCTCTTGAAACGTATAATTAGACTTAATTTTTTTAATATTATTCGTTCAGGCCACCAAATGATCCCGGTAATATTTGTTTTGGTGCTATTTAAAGATAGTTAATTATACGAGCGCCAAAGTAGAAAAATCGTGGAAAGTATTTATTACTCTTAATTCACCCACGCGCGGTAGAGACGAACATTCGCGGATTGCGAGCATTGATCTCTCTAAACTTGCAAAGACTTTATTACTAAATTGTCTGTAAATAGAAAACACTCATACTCACTGCCTTTTGCATTTAATAAACACTTGCCGCAATTTTTCTACCTTACTGGCACTTGTAATTAATTCTCGTCAAATAATTTTCCTCAGTTTTAAATTTACAGCTTCCGACTTTTCAAAATAGTTAAGTGTGAAGAAAAATTTATATTGAAAGAGGAATAGTTTATCCATTTGTTTGAGTTTTTCCGGATGTTTCTTTATTAAATTTAAAAAAAATGACTCAAATAAATTTCTTTCATTTTTCCCAAAATTCATAATTTTATTTGATGTCCATGCAATTAGTGCTCGGAAAAAAATGTTTTCCACGTTTCTACGGAGATTGGCTAAATTGATTTTGGATTTTCACAGCAGAAATCAGATTATGCTCAGAATGCAGAGCAGAAGGATTGAGTCTTAAAACTCTTAAATATTCTTTTTGCCATCTTTGACATAAGGTCCCCGAAATGCTCAAATGCCTCCCAAATGGCCTTAACACTGCGGGGAATTCTTGTTGATTGTATTCTAACTCTATAATTTTGTTAATATTGAGCTATTTGCTGTCTATAACAATGCGATACATTATTCTTAATTTGGCCAAAAGAGTTTGAAAAAATTAATGTTTAATTAATGCTCTTAAGTTTATCTCATAAGATTAATATTATATTAATTATTGTACTTGGTTTTTTTGGCGTCATGGTTCGTGTTATGCAACCTGTGCAGCACCACTGCCAAGCGGAATAGCTTTAATAAGGAGATTAGAATTTTCGGGGCTCGTCAAATTTTTGTTGATTGTGTTCTCCGATTATTTCTTTCTTTTTTTAAAGGATTCCCGATTTCCTTTGGGAATTTGTTGGTTTTAAATCTTTAAATCGGTTAATCAAAACAAAAATTCATGCCAAAAATTATGAACCGCGCGCGCGTTCTATTATTTATTTGAGGAATTCCTCAAAATCAGCTATTTAACTGTGACTGATTGGTCTGATTTAATTTTTGCACGTTGAAAAGATAAACCGTCGCTAAATTTTGTTTGATTTTTATTATTTACAAACTGTGTTTGACCTATAGTGGATCGATAGAGGTCAACAATTGAAAATTATTTTAATTGTTGATAGCAATAAGCAGTTGATTGATAAACAATTTGCAAATACTCAAAAGAGGCCCTTGCTAGAATAAAAATTCCAATTTTTCAAATTTGACAGCGCTTGACCACATTTTCTTCGCATATTTTGATTTCTCTGTCCAACAGCGTATGAAACCATTTAGGCAAACTCTTTTTTAAATTGAAATAATTAAGATTCCAAATAAATTGACAGTTCTCACCGTATGAAAAGCAGCCACTTAAAAAAAACACAGCGCTTCTTAGGTCAATTTCTGCTGCGATCGTAGCAAGGATTTTACAGGATTTTGCAGTATCAATCCTCTTTAACAAAATTAGAACCTCAAATATGAAAATAATAATTTAAACTGATAAATTCGACCATTTGATTGGCTGTTTTTGAGTGAATTTATCTGGAAGTTAGATGTGTTTATATAATATTTGGGTATCATGAGAGATATAATAATGAACCGTTTTTTTTTTTAAAGTGAGTGCTCGTATTATAAAAAAGTCTTAATTTTACTGTTGGACGGAACTCTTCATTTGGCAGCGTTAGCAATGAAACAATAAATATTACGTAAACGTCTTCTTGGTATTAGCTTTGATCCATCCAAGGTAGGGGTAAATGTAGGTGAACGAGCTGGGAATATCACGAGTGCAGCCAACGTATTGAGAGTTGATGCCAATTATTTCTGTTGAGCTCCTAGTTGGCGATGTGTAAAGCACGGGTCCACCGGCATCAGCCTACAAGTGAAAATAAATATGTACTAGAGAGGACTCGCAGAAAAACATATTCGAAAAACCTGATTAAATTCCCAAGCTATAGTATAATAAATAAGAATTTTAGAAAAATCTTACAAAGCAAATTCCTTCGCTTCCGGAATTGGTGCTTAAACAACCAGTGTTTGCTGGGTACGTCACGTAAGCAGCTATCGTCTCAGAGTTGCATTTGGCCTTATTCATATATTATTCTGTATTTCGACGATATTTAGCGCTGACCCCGGAGCAACTGTCGCTGCTGTAAAAATATGTGAAAAATTCATGAGCAAAGATAGCAAATACATTTGCCTAAAATTAATTATTAATTCTATGGAATCAATTTAAATAACACCTTTTATTTGCACTGTTTTGCTATTTTTTATGTCAATGTACTTCTTCAGCCATTCCCAGATGTCAAATAAAAATAAGATTCCATTTTAAAGTGGAAAAATATCACACATAATTAATAAATTTTCTTACTGTCGTCATTAGGGCCGAATCCCAATGTGGTAAAGGCAGTGTTGTCCAACGTTTTGCTGGGTTTGGCGGTCGACAGTCGAGCTGTCCCGATGTATTTGCTGGAATTGCATATAATTAACAAACAGAATTTTCAAATTGCATTTTTCACTCACTGCCAAGAGTGAGCGGCGTGGTCATCCTAAGCAGCGCGATATCGTTGATCATGAAATTATATCTGAAATTGGGATGAATTATGGCCGTGGCTGTCACTGGGGTGGCAGACGTCGGATCTTCAAACTCCCCTGCATAAACCTTAATAGTTGTGGCCCTTTAAACATTAAAAAGTTAATCACACCACCACATTCCTCTATAACAACCCCACCAGCATTCAAGGATTGAATAAAGACATAGGCAGTGAATGGCGACACGAATGTAGCAGCCGTAAGAGGTGTTCCTCCCAAAATTCTTCCGCTTTCATCCGTTCCGTTGTGATAGATCGGTTTCGCAGTTGTTGGAGCAACTCCAGAATTCGTGTTGTTCTCTAATTTTGACAGGAAGATTTCTGTATCTGTGTCTATAAATTAAAAAAATTAAATATACATCATGTGAAATTCAATAAAATAATAATTACAATTGGCATCTGCTACCATAGCTTCCAGAGTGTGTTCTTCTGTGACAACCTCTACATCTACGTTGCCTGTTTTTTTAGCATCTTCTTTCAGACATTTTGAGACCTTGGAACCAAAAAATATTTTATTTTTTATATATTAAAGGGGAAATTTTGAAATTTCATACTAACATGGCCTTTACTTCGAGTCTCCTAATGAAAATGACAAACGTTTTGAAAACAGGTTAAAAATCCCAAGTTCCAAAATTAATTACGTTTTTAAAAAAAAAAAAAAACTACACAGATAACTAAAAAATGCCTATATATAGCATTAAAAAATGGTGCTAAAAGAAAATACTAAAATAAAATTTAGTGTGAATCTGTATTTAAAATAAAAATGGTTTACTCACTCTAGCAGAAGCCTGCGCAAGAATAGCAAGCACAACAATCCACCGGGAGGAACGCATGGTGAAGCCGGCAGCAGCAGCAAGATTGCAGATATATGTTGCACCTCTTATTTGCCGGGGTTTATATATACTGCTTAGAGAGTCCCTTCCAAATCGAGCAGTATGTACAACGAGTAATTGCAAAACAAAAATGCTGTTTTTAATGCTTCCATTTATACCTGTCGATAATTTGTGGTTTTCATGACCTTTGTACCTTTACTGTAGAAGATTCGAGTCGTTCATTTTAGTGGCCCGCATCCTTTAGCAGCGGGCAAATCACTTTAAACGACTATCTGATTGGGAGTAATGTTGGAGGTAGAGCGTTTTAGTTTTTGGCCAAATTAACCACTGGATTTTTGGTGCCTTTCTCGGTGCGATAACCATGCACCAACATTATGGTGGAGATTTATTTTATTATATATTTAATGAATTTTGGAAGTTTTAAAAACGCCCTAAATACTTTTTTGCTCAACGTGCCTGACATTTGGTTTTTCTGTAATGGGCTTCTTCAACGAACTGTTCGAAATTAGAGGTGATTGAAAAAATTGTCGTGCAGGAAAGATGAAAATTTTGATTTTTTCAAGTTTGAACAATAATTTTAAAATAAAAGATTTGCATTAGACCGATATTTCTACAAAAACCTATTATTTATATATTATGCACAAAAGACGAAAAACCTGAAGAGTTGCATGCGTCAAAGAAGCAACAACATTTTGACTCAATGTTCTTGATGTATTAAAAAGAAAGGAAACAAATCAATCATTTCAAATAAAAATTATTTATTTGGGTCGCAACTTCCAATACCAACAATAAATAACGATGATTTACGCAGCATTACAGAAAATTTATAAAAGTCTTGGAATGGATCCAGGGAATGTAGGGATAAATCCAGGTGAATGAGCTGGGTTGTTGACGTGGGCAGCCCAAGATTTGAGAGTTGATGCCAATAACTTTCCCGAAGTCATCAGTTGGAGATTCGTAAAAAACAGGTCCGCCAGGGTCAGCCTAAATATTCAAAGATATTTTTATGACATCTTGAAAATGAAATTTAAATTGTTGAATGCCATCTTAGCTCTGTGCAGATTTACTGGGCTAAATAGATAACTTCTAAGAACGGAAAATTTAAATATAAAATTATCTTTTTGTAAAGCGACCTCGCACCAGCAGTAAAAAAATTATAACTGAGAATTTTGAATCAGTATTATTGAAGCAAACGTCCGACTTTACTAATTTCTGTTATTTTACAAAAAAAAAAAAAAAAAACACTAGAGCTCAAAATGACATTATTGTAGCAATGAATATGAGATATTTATAAAAATGCTTACATTGCAGATTCCTTTAGTTCCGCCAGCGGTTTTCAAACATCCCGTGTTTGCTGGGTACAACACGTAAATTGGTGCTGTCTGTTGGTTGCACGTTGCTCTATTCATATTCTGCATATCGATAACATTCAGGGTTGATGGCACGTCCACAAAAGATGCTAAAAATGGCACAAAATGAAATAAATGGAAACGGTAAGTCAATTTCTCTGTAATAATTAATTTTTTCCTAATGAATGAGAACTCTGTAAATGCGTAACCAAATAGGGTAACGTTAGTATGAAGAGGGAAATTTAAATAAAATTCTGGGGGTCGAGACGGGTCTTTGGGTTGCAGTTTTTTTGCAACTTTTTACAGTTAGAACCCGTGATTTGTCGGGGGCCTATTGAGCAAAATTCTAAAAATCCCGTTTCGTATAGTAGTTTCCGAAATCTGACAAGCTAATAACGATCTCCCCCTTTTTGCTTCGCAGTTAGGTTCTACTTTTTCAGCGCTTCAAATTTAACGTTAAAATATTTTAAAAATATTTTTGATAAATATTTTTAATTTAAATTTTAGTTGGAAAATTAATGAAAATAATTTTAGAGTTACACATAGTGAAAGTTACGAGTTATTAATTTCTTTAGTTCCGGAAACTGTATAGTCAAACTTCCCAAGTTTCCTTGGGTAGGTCACACTAAATACCTCTTGCCTGTGCGTTGTTCCATGCATTATTCAGAGTCTGCGTGTCGACAGCAGTCTTTACTGCCCGGTCTTTTATAAGGACCGGAACAGTTGCTAGAAATTGTACAAAATAACAGTTGAAATGGTAAATCGATCAATAAGTAGTATTTTCCTAATACAATTATTTGTTAATCATAGCATTTGAGAACTAACTAGCGAGCTTTTACAGTTGGAAGCCGAGACTTGACAGAGGCATAATTCAAAAAATTATAAAAATCATTATTTTATAAATAAATCTCACAAACTAATAACAATCTTATCTTTTTCATTTCGCCATTCACCTCTACATGTTCAAGTGATCAAATTTATCGTTAATTAATAAAAAAATTAAATTTGAGAAATATTTCATAAAATTATTATTTAAAAAGTTACGGAACATTTTTCAAGTGAAATAAAATAAAATTTTTCCAAAAAATATGTAAATCATGTATAGCTTACCGTCATCAGGAGGACCGAATCCCAGTGTCGTAAAAACAATATTGTCCAACGCAGTGGTGGGTCTGACGAGCGACAGAGAAGCTTTCCCGGCAGTTCCTATAGAATTGCAAGTATAATAATTAAAATGCAAGCAGAGGAACCATTCAAATTTTACTCACCACTAAATTTAAGCGCTGTGTCTAATCTAAGCAGAGCGATGTCATTTAATAAGCAGTTCTGTTTAAAATTGGGATGAATTATTTTCGTGGCTGTACTTTGTGTAGTGGTCGTATTCAGCGGATTCACAATCGCCCCAGCGAAGACAGTAACATCTGTGGCCCTTTAAATAACAAAAATTAGAAACATGACATATATGGAATTACGGAATATAATCACAGCGCGACGCAATGAGCGGCAGTCAACACCCAAACGGTGGACAAAATTACACCCCCGCATTCCTGTATAAGAACCCCAACAGCATTGAAGGATTGAATAAAGACATAGGCAGTGAATGGCGACACGAATGTAGCAGCCGTAAGAGGTGTTCCTCCCAAAATTCTTCCGTTTTCATCCGTTCCGTTGTGATAGATCGGTTTCGTAGTTGTTGAATTAACTCCAGAATTCGTGGTGCTCTCTAAGTTCGACAGGAAGATTTCGGTTTCTGTGTCTGTAAATTTAAAAAAAAAAAAAAATATAGCATGTGAAATTAAATACAATAATAATTACAATTGGCATCTGCCACCAGCGCTTCCAGAGTGTATTCTTTTGTGGCATCCACTGAATCAAAGTTGCTTCTTTTTTTTAACATCTTCTTTCAGACCTTTCGAGACCTTTGAACAAAATATTAAGTTTTTTCCATGAAAGGATATTTTAAAATTATACATTCTCATGCGTTTAGTTCGATTCTCCAAATGAAAATGACAAACGTTTTGGAAATAGTACAGATAAGTAGGATTTAAAAAAGAATTAAAACCGTTTGTTATTTGGGGGCTCTAACTTACCCGGGGTCTAAATATTTTGTTAGTTCTTAAAAATAAAACTATGACAATTTATGTCCCTAAAAAACATTTTTATCCGATTTTTCTCTCTTAAGCACATTCCAAAAATTTTCTCGACCAAGTCACAAAATCATAGCAATATCTTATATCCTGAAGATTCAGCAAAACATCTTTTTACGTTTTTTTAAAGCCACACTGCAAATCAGTGGTTAGAAAATCTCAATGCACTCGTGTCAAATGTGAGTATTTTGCACCACGCAGCAGTGACATGTGGCGGGGTGAGATTTTCTTATCGCTGACTTGCGGTATACGCAAGTAAAAAAATAATGCCAATTGTTAGAAAAAATTCCAACTAAAATTTAGTTTGAAACCTAAATATTTAATGGAAAAATATGGTTTACTCACTCTAGCAGAAGCTTGCGCGAGAAGAGCAAGCACAACAATCCACAGGGAGGTACGCATTGCGAAGCCGGCAGCAGCAGCAAGATGATACCCAGTTGCAGATGATGCGCCTCTTCTTTTCAGGGGTATTTATACTGTATAGAGAGTCCCTTTCCAATCAATCGGCACAGTGAGAAATTGCAAAAAACTAAAATAGCGGAAATACTTGTTTTTTGGTGCTCCCGTTTATACCTGTCGAGAATTTGTAGTTTTCATGACCCTTTTACCTTTACTGTATAGAAGATTCGAGTCGTTCGTTAGTGGCCCGTATTTTTTAGCAGCGGCCAAAAATCACTTTTCCCCCAATACTGATTGGAAGGATTGTTGGGGGTAGAGGGTTTAGGTTTTGGGGAAATAGCTACTGGATTTGTGTTGCCTACCTTGGTTTGAGAACCACGTACATTATGGATGAGTTAATTTTATTGTATTATTTTTTATAATTTTAGGAGATTTAAGAAAACCCTAGTTTTCAAACACAATATTTGATCAATTTTTAGCTAAAATTTGGTTTGCAGACACTGCTCAGTAAGACAAACCGATGGTAAATAAATTAAAATTAGCCACAAGCTTTGTAAGTTTTTATTGGACGATTGCGTTGCGGAAAGTGACAATTTTTCCACCGATCGATGAGTCTCTTTTCAAGTAGAATCGCGAGATTTGAATTTGATATATTATCCATGTAAAGGATTTTTAACCTTAAATTTGGGAGATAGCTCCTAACTCGCTGGAAGCTACAAGACTTTATGTATTGTTTCGCCCAAAACTGAACCTCAATTCCTACTACGAGTTTCCTTGCAAGCAATTCCTGAACATATTTAATTTGAAAATATGACTAAGGTCAAGCACCACCATCTGCTGTGGGCTTACCAAAAAGAAATAAACTTTAAAAAATAGGTTCGCCTTTATTTTTATTTTGCTTGCCTCACGCCACAGGAATTTCGGCCGGTCGCCTGAGAATGAACTTTGCAAAGAGGTAAATCTTTTTGTGCTCTTGAAACGTATAATTAGACTTAATTATTTTAATATTATTCGTTCAGGCCACCAAATGATCCCGGTAATATTTGTTTTGGTGCTATTTAAAGATAGTTAATTATACGAGCGCCAAAGTAGAAAAATCGTGGAAAGTATTTATTACTCTTAATTCACCCACGCGCGGTAGAGACGAACATTCGCGGATTGCGAGCATTGATCTCTCTAAACTTGCAAAGACTTTATTACTAAATTGTCTGTAAATAGAAAACACTCATACTCACTGCCTTTTGCATTTAATAAACACTTGCCGCAATTTTTCTACCTTACTGGCACTTGTAATTAATTCTCGTCAAATAATTTTCCTCAGTTTTAAATTTACAACTTCCGACTTTTCAAAATAGTTAAGTGTGAAGAGAAATTTATATTGCAAGAAGTTTATCCATTTGTTTGAGTTTTTCCGGATGTTTCTTTATTAAATTTAAAAAAAATGACTCAAATAAATTTCTTTCATTTTTCCCGACATTTATAATTTTATTATAAGCCCATATATTTAGTGCTCGAAAAAAAAATGTTTTCCACGTTTCTACGGAGATAGGCTGAATCGATTTGGATTTTCACAGCACGTCAATAGAAATCAGCTTAAGTTCAGAATGCAGAGCAGAAGGATTGAGTCTTAAATATTCTTTTTGCCATCTTTGACATAAGGTCCCCGAAATGCTCAAATGCGCCTCCCAAATTGCCTTAACACTGCGGAGAATTATTGTTGCTTTTCTTCTAATTCCTATAATTTTGTTAATATTGAGCTATTTGCTATCTATAACAATGCGATACATTATTCTTAATTTGGCCAAAAGAGTTTGAAAAAAATGATGTTTAAGTAGCTCTTAAGTTTATCTCATAAGATTAATAATATTATATTAATTATTGTACTTGGTTTTTTGGCGTCATGGTCGTGTTATGCAACCTGTGCAGCACCACTGCCAAGCGGAATAGCTTTGACAAGGAGCTCCGAATTTTCGGGGTTCGTCAAATTTTCGTTGAATGTATCTCTATATAAATTGTGTTCTCCGATTATTTCTAATTTTTTTTTAAAGTATTCCCGATTTCCATTGGGAATTTGTTGGTTTATTATTATCTTTTTATATCGTTAATAAAAATATAAATTCATGCCAAAAATTATTAACCGCGCGCGGTCTATTATTTATTCGAGGAATTTCTCAAAAGCAGTTATTTAATTGTGACGGATTGGTCTGATTTCATTTTTGCTCCATGAAAAGATAAACCGTCGCTAAATTTCGATTGATTTTTATTATTTTTTTATTTACAAACTGTGTGTGCCTTAAAGTGGATTGATAAGGGGCGACAGTTGAAAATTGTTGGATGCAATAAGCAGTTGACCGACAAACAATTTGCAATACATAATCAAAAGAGGACCTTGCTACAGATAAAATTCAAAATTTTCAAATTTTCTCTTAATTTGACAGCGCTTGACCACAGTTTCTTCGCAGATTTCGGTTTCTCTCGTTGAGATCTGTCCAACAGCGTATGAAATCATTTAAGGAAATTATTTTTTAATTGAAATAATTAAGATTTCAAATAATAAAAGCAGGCTAACTTTGCAGCCACTTAAAAAAAATTAATTGTTCCTTAGGTCAATTTCTGCTGCGATCGTAACAAGGTTATTCCAGAATTTTGCAGTATCAATAATCTCTAACAAAATTAGAACCTTAAATATGAAAAATAATTTAACTGACATATTTGGCCAATTGACCAGTTGCATAAACCCTTAGTTATTGAAGCCGCCAACAGATGGCGCAACCACAGACTTTCTTAAAAATTTTGTTTTAAGCGGGTTTAAGGTATTTCTGCTGCGATTTCAGACTCAATCTAGCTATTTTGTTTTTTTAATTAATTTGCTACTTTTTGACGTGCTGAAAACCAAAATCGGTTCAGCCATTTGCCGTAGAAACGTTGGAGAAGATTTTTTTATTTCAAAAAATAGTTTTTCACGATTCTATGGCGATTGGCTGAACCGATTTTGGTTTTCAGCACGTCAAAAAATAGCAAATTAATTGAAAAATGCACAGTAACTAGATTGAGTCTGAAATCGCAGCGGAAGTGCCTTAAAATCGAAAGTCTACGGTGGCACCATCTATTGACGGCTTCGAACACTTATGGTTTATGCTACTGGTGAATTGATTGGCAATTTATATCTTATTGGCATAGAAGTTAGATGATCATGCTTATATAATATTTGGGTATCAAAAGAAAGTTTTTTTTTTTTAAAGTGAGTGCATGTGTTATGAAAGTCTTAATTTTAGCTATCGACCAAACTCTTTTTTTAGCAGCAGTATCAATGAAGAAATATTACGTAAACGCCATCTTGGTATTGGCTTGGATCCATCCAAGGAAGGGGTAAATGTAGGTGAACGGGCTGGGAAGATCGCGAGTGCAGCCAACGTATTGAGAGCTGATGCCAATAATTTCTGCTGAGCTCCTACTTGGAGATGTGTAAAGCACGGGTCCACCGGCATCAGCCTAAAAATGAAAATAAATCTGTACTAGGACTCGCAGAAAAACACATTCGATAAACCCGATGCATATATATACAACTATTAATTTCCAAGGGATAATATTCTGAGGAAAAATTTAAATTGATTATTCTGAAATCATGTCGACCCAAGCGACTCTCTGTAATTTAACCATCCCTCACATAAATTCACAAATTCAATATGCCATATATAAGGTTTTTATAAAAATCTTACATTGCAAATTCCTTCGTTTCCGGAATTGGTGCTTAAACAACCAGTGTTTGCTGGGTACGTCACGTAAGCAGCTATCGTCTCAGAGTTGCATTTGGCCTTATTCATATTCTGTACTTCGACGATATTCAGCGCTGACCCCGGATCCACTGCTGTAAAAATATGAAAAAAATAAATATTAAATCCATTTTCGTAAAACTAATTACTGGTTCTAATGAAAGCCCGTGAGAATCGAATCAAATATATGACCTTATTTGCACTTTTTTGTCGTTTTTGATGTCAATGTACTTTTGCAGCCCTTCCCAGATGTCAAATAAAAAAATTCTCCATTTTAAAGTGGACAAAAATTACTGCTGATAAGCTTTCTTACTGTCGTCATTAGGGCGGCCGAATCCCAGTGTGGTGAATGCAGCATTGTCCCACGCTTTGCTGGGTATGGCGGCCGAACATCGAGCTGTCCCGATATTTGCTGGAATAGCATGTAATTAATAATACACTGCAGAATTTTTAAATTGCATTTTTCACTCACTGCCAAGAGTGAGCGGTGTGCTCATTTTAAGCAGCGCGATATCGTTGATCATGAAATTACGTCTAAAACCGGGATGAATTATGGCCGTGGCTGTCACTGGGGTGGCAGACGTCGGATCTTCAAACTCCCCAGCGTAAACCTTAATAGTGGTCGCCCTGCAAATATTAAAAAGTTACACACATGGAATGTTGGAAATAAATAAACACGTACAGTGCAACGCAGTGAGCTGCGGTTATCACCCAAGAGGCGGACAAAATTGCACCGCCACACTCCTTCAGAATTTTGCTAGCGCAATTCTCGCCTTGAATGAAAACGTAGAAATTGAACTGCGAAAATGTAGCAGACGTGAGGCCCGTTCCACCCAATATTCTTCCATTGTCATCATCTTCAAAGCTCGTGGCGCTCTCTTTAGTTTTATTAGCCGGCAAGGCCTCGATCTCGGTGTCTATAAATTTTAGAGTTATTATTGCATTGAAAAAAAGAAATGAATATTTACAATTATGGGTATCTTCCTCTAGTTTTTCTTGTGTGTTTTTATATATGTCGTTCTTTACATCGTGGTGGCCTATTTTTTCTGCATTTTCTTGCTGAAATTTCAACACCATTATTGAACAAAGATTCATTTAAGGATTATAAAAAGGTGGCTTTGAATTTTAGACAATCAGCTATTGAACCAAAAAAAAAAGAGTTGGCTAAATATATTCACCGTATTTTTTTAATTAAAAAATCCTCTCTTCTTAGTTAAAAATATTCTTACATCTTCTACTTGAGATGCATATATATATTATGTTTAAAGTAATATATCAAGGGGTAGTTATAGATGATGATTTTTTAATGCTTTCGCAAGAAATACATAAAATTAGCATTAAAGAATTATAAAAATTTAAATCTTCCCAATCTTCAAGAAAGACAAAACAATACAGATTACAGATGCACGGACCTGTTAGTGAGCAATTGAATGTGTGCCCCGCAGCAAAAAAATGAGGCTGAAAATTTCAGAGAGGAGATTTTAAGTTTTCAAAAAATTACACTTCAAAAGTAAAAAATTTAACATTTTTTTTTATTTTTTGGGTTTTTGCACTTCTAAATCTCGAGTTCTAACAACCACAAATGCCAAAACTACCCACCGTTAGAGTCTTCTCAACCTCCACTAACCAGCTAAAGTGTTAAAGGGGTGCTTACCCCCTTCCCCTTTCAACCCCATTGCTACAATTTCGATAGTAAATTTTTGCATGCTTCCTCTGGGCTTACTTTTTTCGGGAAGTTATTGAATTACAGACACTTAAAGATGGAATGCAATCACCACTAAACCCTTCAGTTGGTTAGGGGAGGATGAGACAGTTTCAACGGGGGGTAGTTTTTGCGATTCTGATGGTTAGAACCCGAGATTTGGAAAAATAACGAAATTTGAATAAAATCCTATTTTTACGTATTTTTGGTTTCTTTGCACCTCCAAATCTCAGGTTCTAATCATCATAATTGCAAAAAATACCCACCGTTGGACTCGTCTTGACCTCCCCTGACCAGCTGAAGGGTTTAGGGGAGATTGCTTTCCATCCCTAAGTTTTTATACAGTTTGTACGATGCAACATTGAGCGGCGCCAGGAACGGTCGTCGCTTTTCATCAAACTTGTAGCAAAGGGAATGAAGGGGGATTGGTTTATGCACCTCATAAACCCTTCAGATCATCAGGGCGGGTCGAGACGAGTCCAACGGTGCGTATTTTTTTTTAGCAATTTTAATGGTTAGAACTCGAGAATAAGAGTTGCAAAATTGACAAAATTTGAAAAAAATCCAATTTTTTTCAGTTTTGAAGTGAAATACCTTGATGATGTTTTGTACTGCAGGCGCAGACTGTCTCTGAAAAGAGGAATCGATTAATTTTGCATTATTGTGTGTAACTTTGTAAAATTTGGATCTGGACTCTGCAAATGAAGAAATTCGGGTTTGTTAAATAAATTTAAATATTGAAGAGGTGTTTCATTTTTTTTCAGACATAAAAAAATTCATAAGCCTTCTACAAAATGGATAAAATAAGATGTAAAATGAAAAAAAAGCATTTAAAATCTTACGTAGTGCTTTTTTGTTGATTTTATTGCATATATTAGCGCATTTAAGAAGTAAGAAAAGTCAGGTGTAGATAATTGGTAAAATATTACATATGTTATAATAAAAATTTTAATGTTTTAAAAGGATGGATACTGCCAGATCCTGGAAAATGCTTGTTGACTGTGCTGATGCATGAACTTATCCCTTAGGATTCAGTTAAATCAAAAATTAACCTGAGTATAGCGTTGTAAAATAATTTTTAGGAAAGTGGCTGCAAAGTTAGAATGCTTTTCAACTGTCTTCATAGTGGAAATCCTATTTTGTTTCACAATAAAGAGTTTCCCTACAAGGTTTCACACACGCTGCTGGACAGATCTCGACGCGAGGAATCGAAATCTGCCAAGAAAATGTGGTCAAACACTGTAAATTTTGGAGAAAATTTGAATTTTTTCTGTCATAAGGTCCATTTTTTGACTATTGCAAATTGTAGAATAAACTTTTTAATCGATCAACTTCTTGTTGCGAGTAAAAATTCAAATAATGTTTAAATTATTCTCTGTTTGAATCCACTTTAATGACTACTATTTATTGTTGTGTTTAATTTTAAAAAAATGTATGACTTGTAAGAATAAATAGATAAGTAGTAAAAATTATAGTACAATACTCACTATAGCAGAAGCTTGCTGGAGAAGAGCAAGCAGCAGCACAATCCAGAAAGAGTTCCGCATTGCTAAGCCGACAGCAGCAATTTGAGTTCTAGTTGCAGAGGTAGCGCCTTTTTATTGCCGCTCTTTATATAAAGCGCCTAGAGAGTAGAACTCACTCTGGGGCAAACGTGAGTGAGTAGAGCATGCGCAAAAAAAACACATTAATTGGGCATAATTGGGCCATTTACAGTAGGAGCACACACAAAAATCGAGCAAAAAATTTGTATCTTACTTGTGACGCACATTGTGACGCACATTGTGACGCAAATCGTGGCTCTCCCATCTTATTAATTTCGATTTAATTAATATTATATGGAGGAATAAAGGTAATAACGGCACACGCGATAAAAAGTTGCTGCTGCGGCCTTCTGCCGACCAGTTTTTTGTCTGGCTTGGAGTTTTTAAGTATGAAAAAAAAAGGTTTTGGCTCTTACTATTTTTATTTAGTACCATTTTATATAAAAATTGTTAAAAAAAATGTATGCATCAAAAATTTCAAAAAAAAAAGCCAAGAAACTTCAATATGCAAAGCAAGTGCGTGAGTGTAACAAGCTTGCAATTGCAGTGAATGCTTTAATTAGACTTAATTATTTATTTGCATACATATTGCAATATTAGTTACCCAGGAAATTTTTGAGTTGGCGTTTGCGAGGAAAATTATTTTGCCGAACGCCAAGGTAGAAAAATTGCTGCAAAAGAGTTTATTAAATGCAAAGAGCAGTGATTAATATACTCTTAATAGTTCAACCATGCGCGGTAGAGACGAATACTCGCGGCTTGCGAATATTGATCTCTCTAAACTTGCAAAGACCTTATTAGTAAATTGCCATTAAATAGAAAACACTCATACTCACTGCCGTTTGCATTTAATAAACGCTTGCCGCATTTTTTCTACCTTATTGGCACTCGTATTTAATTCTCGTCAAAATATTTTCCTCAGTTTTACCTTTACAACTTCCGACTTTTCAAATTAGTTAAATTATATAACTACGTGCATTTCTCTGAAAATGAATATCATGGAAATTGAAAGAGGCAAAGTTTATACATTTGGTACAGGTTATCCAGATATTTCCGGATATTTCTATATTAAATTTTAAAGAAATGACCTTCCATTAAATGTCTTTATTTTTTACCAAAATTTTTAATTATATTATGAACCCATACAATTAGTGTCCGAAATAAAAATATGTTTCCACGTTTCTACGGCGATTGGCTGAATCGGTTGGATTTTCAGCACGTCAATAGAAATCAGCTTGCAGCATAAATTTTTAAGGAAATTGGCTGCAATGTTAGCACAGTCTCCTTACCTGAAATCCTATTTTAATTCGCAACAAAGAGCTTCCCTGAAACGTTTCATACGCTTTTGGACAGATCTCGATGAGAAGGATTGAAATCTGCCAATAAAAAGTGGTCAAGCGATGGAAATTTTGGAGATAAAAATGAAAATTTTGAATTTTTACTGTTGCGAGGTCATTTTTTGACTGTTGCAAATTGTAGAACAAAATTGATTGCTGATTAACTGCTAATTGAATCGTTGGATGCAATAAGAGCAGTGTTGTTGTTTGTTCTACAATTTTCAATAATCAAAACAGGACATTGCTGCATTAAAAATTCCATTTTTTTCTAATTTTCCCTAAAATTTACAGCACTTGACCACATTTTCTTGACAAATTTTGATTTCTCTAGTCGAGATCTGTTCAACAGCATAAGAATCCTTTTAGGAAAACTATTTGTGGAGAAGTAAAAACTCATAATTCAATTATAATAATAAAAAAAAAAAATACTGAAACTGGGTGTACTGAACCCAATTTCAGATTTTTTTTTTAATTTACCGTATAATATTAAAAAACAGCGTTCTTTTAAACTAAACAAAATATGTATGAAAAAAGAGCATAAAATAACTAAATAATTTTTATCACTTTTTATTGTGCCTCAGTTTATTTATAGAGCTTTTTAAGACTTATTTCGAATCTCAGAATCTTACGCAAAAGTACTTATAAGATACATAAAATATCACAATTTGTCGAACAAATGGCATTTTATGTCCACATTCATCAATAAGATTGAACGTACAGGGCATACAATATTATTTATTTGTTAAAAATTTATTTTTAAATTTCAATGAGAGTTCTGTGAATTCTGTAGCAATGTAAATTATTTGACACTTTTTTCCTCACACGTCACAAAATTGCTGACGTTTGAGACGGTAAAATTGGAGGTGTCGAATAAAATAAAAATACTTTTGTAATCATGACAATAAAGGCGCAGAGGGGTGGACAGTGACAGTGATGGATATGCCGAGATTATTGAGGGTAGCGCATGATTCGAATTCCCTGCTTATAGAAGCACCAACCACGAAAGATGAATGGAATTTGCTGAGGGGATAGTGTCAAAGCGATGGATTGGAAGAAACTCCTCATTTTGCGTCCGAACGCCAAAGAGATCGAGAGCTTAAATAATGGGGGAAGCGCGATGTTACGACCGATTTATTTTTATTTTAATAGCTACCACCGCTTTCCTCGTTTCCGGAATTGCGTCCACGGACACAGATGAAGGTAAGAATATTTAATTAACAGAGTTAAAAATCTGATAATTATATTGACTATGATTTTAACACCAAGCATTGTCTATTTTTGTAAATAAATTCTATGGCGAGGTCGTTGAGCCTTTTCATTCACCGAGTTTAATTACTAATTTTGCGGCCAACAGGTTCATTAATTCATCTCGTAGATTTTAACGCGTTTTTCGATAGCCGCAAAAGGGTTTGCTGCAGGTGCAGGCAGCGCAGCTGCTCGACTGGCCTTTATACTCTTGCGCCGAGGATTGTGTAGCATTCTCGGCCAATCAACAATGCCAGCGATTAAATTACCAGTCCGACCATTCACTCGAGATTTTAATGGGAATGGCAAAGGGGAACTAGAACCTGGTATCATCCTGTGTGGAATGATGAATATATTGCTGATGAGACCTGGAATTTCGAATCAAACCCGCGCTAGATTAATTTTATCGTTATGCTCTAAATGTAAGCACAGATTTTTAGAATTATTGAAATATGGCGCGGTAGAACTAAATTAACAACATTATTATTTCCTTTTATAATTTTTTTCTCCTACAAAAATTAAAAAATGTTAATTCTGGCCCATAATAAATTCAGCAGTAAGAAAGATTTAGCAGAAAATTGCTAGAAGCACTGTTGAAATTCACACACTATTCAAATTTCAAGCCACGGTTAACATAATAATGGAATCTGGCCTTAAAACAGTCTCGGTAAGATATGCAATAAATCGGAAAATATTTTGATATTTCTAGTCGAAATTCTGAGCATATCTGGAGTGTTTCCGGAATTTTTCGAATAGATTGCCAACGCACGTTTAGTATTTAAGACGAGGCTCTTTTATTGTATGTGTTTATTTATCATTATTATTAAATTAGGCTTGCTATTAGAAAACTCTATACACTTGCGGTGACTTGATAATTCCGACGATTCAATTCATTTTATTTCTCCGTAACAAGTTTTACATTTAAACAAAACTCAGGTCTTAAAGGAAATGATTTCTCAACAGGAAACGAGGAGCAAAGAGGTGCCTCCTGGCATGAAATCAGCAAAGACCACTCGATGCAAATCCTGTATATAAACAGTGCCGGCTTCGTTGCCAATTTATTTTGGAAAAATATGGCGGGTGAAGAACATGCGGCAATGTTGACCGACGACCAATTCGCTAATGGAACGGTATCAAAAAGGTTTTTTTTTAAATATCATTAAAAATTTGAGTTTTAGGTGTTGATTGATCTGCCCTTTGAATTTCTACTCTTTGACCTCAATGTCACCCGCGTAGCAGTGACGAAAGAAGGGACAATTCAATCAGAAGATCCTACCGACAAATGGGTCATCGCTCCCTTAGAGGCCAGTTTCGGAATGACCCGCAGCAATATTTCCTACCTCTTTGACGGTGAGCGTTAAAATTAAATTTAATTCACGGAGTACAGATTTCGCTCATATACAATTTCAACTTGTAATAAAGATCGTCTAAATCGTTTGAAATTGGCTCAGAAATTGTCTAAACTCAGCGGGGTCCAAATTGGTTCGCACTGCGCAGATGCAAGATGGCGTCTGAATGTGAGAAACAAAAAGCTCTCTTTGGATTGCCGTGCGAGTGTCACGAGTTTGTTTTTTCGATCCAAAAGATACAATTAGTACAAGTGCAAATTATACGTCACAATATTGACCAAAACTTGGTTTTCTCCTGGACTTTTTTCGCGCCACACTCGACCGGACGCCATATCTGCACGTCGCATCAATCTAGTTCCCGCTGTCTAACAATTTTGCTCCAAAAAATTGGTTTAAAATCAAAGCTCTATATTAATGAAATATTGGCAGAGGTTGTAAATAAAAGCAATATCTTTTTCAGAAAATAGCTTGTACGTCCAGTGGAACAACTTTCGATTCAACCACGACAAATTTGGAGACCAAGAGTTCAGCTTTCAAGTCAGACTAGGCGTCAGAGGAGAAATCGATTTCGTTTACAGGAGAGTGCCCTACAACTTGACTCATTTGCGGGACAAATGTGACAACTGCCTCGGAGACAAATTTGGAGTCATGTTTCCTCGTCACGAATTATTTAAAGTTGCCCCCTATAAGGAAACTTACGAGCTTGGGTTTCCTATGGATTTCAAAAAATACGAAGTCAAGAAAGGGATTGTAATGAGATTTTTCACGGCTGACTGGTGCATGGGGCAAACGAACTGCTATGACTGCACCGAAACTGAATTTGAGCTCAGCCAGATTGAGACTGCCCGATGCTCGTGGTGCCCAGCAATCCAAAAGTGTTCCAGCACGAGGGACAGCTTGCGGAACGTGTGGATGGAGAACAAATGCGATGTGTACCACGTGAATGAGTCGGAATCCTGCAAAAACACCGACAAAGGTATCAAAAAATTATTCATTTTGTTTCTAGGTTCTTTGATTAATTTTACTGTGGAAACAGTCAAAGTCTCAAAATATCAACCGGTTTCTCATTGATTTTTATTCCTCTTGTTGCGTGCGAGTTATGAGGCCAATTTCTGCACGACATAAATTTGGATTTTTAATGAGGACGCTCCAAACTTTGCTGTTCATTTTAGTTTGTTCCAATTCATTGGAAATATTTAACGGCCCGGTAAAACCAGCGGGGGTCAGATGTGCGATAAAATTGGTTCGCACTGCGCAGATCCAAGATGGCGTCTGAATGTGGGAAACAAAAAGCTCTCTTTGGATGGCCGTGCGAGTGTCAAGAGTTTGTTTTACGATCCAAAAGACACAATTAGTGCAAGTAATGCAAATTATGCATCACAATAATGACCAAAAATTGGTTCTTTTTGCGAATTTTCACGTGACAGTTTTTTCGCGTCAAACTCCACCGGATGCCATATCTGCGCGTCGCACAAATCTGGCCCCCACTGAGTAAAACCACATTTTTGCATGCACCAATCAAGTCCTGCGGGTCAAAATAGAAATAGGATGAAAAAATTGTCAGTACAGACGATCCACTTGAATATTTGGCTGCTTTTAAGATCTCTTTAAAAATTGATAGCTTCAAGAAAATTACTATAGAAAACTAATTTTTTTTCTCTCTCTTTAATTTCAGATATTCTCTCGTTCGATTTTTACCCGGCTGTTGGCGCACATCTGGGTATTGCAGTAATAGTCTTCGTAGTCCTTGTATTGTTCAAAGATAAAATTGTCTCAGTGTGTTATACAAAACCGTCGAAATTGCTTCGAAATTGCATCCATTCCAAGAATCAGCCAAATCTGAACAATGGCCGGGAAGACGGGCACGGAATCACCAACCCGATGAGACCCACAGAGACCGTTGTGTAAATATATTGAAGTTGGCCTGCTGGGCAGGGCAAAAGAAGCAGGAAATCAATGTAAATTGAAAAGCCCTTTTTCCAGGGCTTGTAAAAATTCAAGTAAATTTTAAAGTAATTTATATCTGGAAAAATTTTCTGTGTTTATATTACAATTACCTTGACTACCATGAAAACTTCAATTAAACTCGTTGAAGTTCATAAATTTCATTTTAAAGCAAGATTTATTCCGTAATCAATCTATTCAAGCCTGGTCTCATTATTTTATTTCGTTAAGATTTTGTATTTCCTTTGTTAAATCTCATTAACGAAATAAAATAATGAGACCAGGCTTGAATATATATATATATAATAGACCCATCTATTTACTTGTTATCTTCGTACATCTAAATGTTGTAATCTACATCTGTATATTGTTCAAAAAACAATTTGTTGAAGCATGTTATACAATTCCGTTGAAATGGCTTCGAGAACGCATCCCACCCACGAATCAGTTAATTCAGCCGGAAGGCAATAATCGAGCGAGAGATCAGATCAATGAGCAGGAAGACGGGGACATTAACACCTCCCAAAATGAAGAGACCATAGTGTAAATATTGAAGTTGGCCTGCTGGGCAGGGCAAGCAGGAAATTACTGTAAATATACGAGCCATAAGATTCAAGTAAAATGTTTAACATGATTAATGTTTGTTTTTATTAAATTTACCTTGACTGCCGTGAAAATTTCAATTCTACTCGTTGAATTGCGTAGATTTTCATTTTTAAGTCAAGATTTATTCTGTCATCAATCTTCTGTTTGGCTGAAAATAGTGACTTTTAATTCTATCACAGATTTAAGACACATAAATAAATATTATCAGTTAATTTCTCCAATTTTATGTTATGCAACTTGTGCAGCACCCTTGCCAAGCGGCACAGCACCATTCCCATTTTATAACGATCACTTGAGGAGCCTACGCAGGTGTTCTAATTTTTTAAACACTGATCTCATTTCGTTAAGATGTCAACCCTCATTAATTCAGTATGTTTTTTTATTGAACCTCGACTCAGCACCTCCCGTGGGCAGAGAAAATATAAAAAAGACTTTCATTTTGTGACGCGAAGGGCAAACACCCTAAATCAAAAGGTTAAATGGAAAATGCTTACAATTTAAAAAAGATTTTTAAATTTATTGAAAACATTCGTACTTTCTGAAACTTACTATACCAAATGGAAAATTAAACACTTTCTCTTGAATGACAATTAAAATACACACATAAAAGCGGAAAAATGGCAGGAGTTGAATAAAAAAATGACCGACTAATAATTTTTCTACTTATCCAACAAAAATCATGAATATAAAACACTTACTTCTTATTCTTGAATAATGAAAAAGGCTCAGAGGAAAAGACGAGAAGAGTAATTTAAGTGTTTCGCATGTTTCGAATTCCTCAGGAAAGATGATTGGAATTTTCTGAGGGGTGAAGGAAATTTTAAAAGATGCACCGATTAATGAAAAATTATACACGAAGCGAGTTTATCTTGTCGTACGAGTGGGAGTAAGCAACCAACCGAGAGCGGTTTGAACTGATTGTGAGACAATCAAATCCTCTGGCAACAAAACCTCATTTTACTACTGGACGCCGAAGAGAACGAAAGCTAAGAGAATGGGGAAAGCGCGATTTTTCTGCCTACTGCTTTCTGTTTTAATACCTGCCGCCAATTTCCTCCTTTCCGGAGTTGCGTTAACGGAGACAGATGATGGTAAGAATTTTTATTTAGCACAGATAGAAATCTGATAATTATATATTATTATGATCTGGATTCAAACGTGGCCTTTAGCAACATAAGCATTGTCTAATTTTAAAGATATTTTAAAAGTCATATTTTGGTTGTATGGCAAGGTAAAATAATCAATTATTAATATTGCTCTAGAATTTATTGCATTTATGGCCTGCAATGTAAAACTATGTTCCGATTATTCATTCGCGGACACATTCCTGTGTGGAATGACAAGACAAATATGGAATATTCTGTTCGAATTCTCTACCGTAATCAAAATGCGGGCAACTGACAAAATCAAATATGTAAACAATTACGGCACCGTTGTCGATTTATTATTATTTGACAGTGAAAATTTGGGTTATGTTGAGCAAAACGCAATTTTACCTCGTACAGGTTGAAATTCATCTTTCTCTGGAATATATTGCGTTTTTGGCCTGCATTCTAAAATTACCAATTCTTCTCAAAATTCTTATCATATCTAGAGGGTTTTAGAAATTCCTAATCTTCATTTTATTTCTTCTTAACTGAAATTCATTATAATAAATTAAATTAATCTATGGTATTATTATTTCATATATGTTTTGATTTCTCAACAGGAATCAAGAACCAAGAAAGCTACTACCTGAGTGACGACAAATTCTTTGATGGAAAGGTGTGTAAAAATTAGTATAAATAACTCAAAATCTTTACTAAAAATTTGATTTTCAGGCGTTGATTGACCTGCCTTTTGGAATTCAACTCTTTGACCTCAATGTCACCCGCGTAGCAGTGACGAAAGAAGGGACAATTCAATCAGCTGATCCTTCCGTTAATTGGACCATCGCTCCTTTAAACGCCAAATCCGGAATGAGCCACAGCTCCATTTATTACCAAATTAAAGGTAAGCGTGAAACATAAATTTGACTCACGGTAAAAAATTATCTCTTACGTTTCAATTTTAACTTCACTTGAATCTGATAAATAAATTTGAAACAAAATGATGCGAATCAGTTGAGATCTATATCGTCTATAATAATGCAACGAAACCATCTAAAATTAAAAACACTGAGTCCCATTAAAATTATAGCATGGGCTGTAACTAAAAATATATATTTTTCAGATGAGACACTTGACGTCTATTGGATCGAATTTCATTTCAAACACGAAAATTTCGAAGTACGCCAGTTTAGATTTAAAGTCAAACTGCGCAAAAATGGAGAAATTAAAATCCGTTACCAGGAAGTGCCCTACAACTTGAAAAATTTGCCTAAATATTGTGACTACTGCCTCGAAGACAAATTCGGAGTCATGTATTCTTATCAAGAAGAGTTCAAAGTGGCTCCCTACAAGGAAACTTACGAGCTTGGATTATATTTGGATTTCGAAGAATACAGAGTCCAGAGAGAAACTGTAATACAATTTTCTACGGCTGACTGGTGCATGTTTCGAAAAAACTGCTACGACTGCACCAAAACTATGTACCATCTCACTCCGAATCATACAGTCCAATGCTCGTGGTGCCCAGCAATCGAGAAGTGTTCCAACACGAGCGATAATCTGCAGCACGTGTGGATGGAGTACAGATGCAATGATTTTCACGTGAATGAAACGAATTACTGCGGCATCACTTTCAAAGGTTTCAAATAATTCATTTTTTGTTCTTGGTCTTGGTTATAAAACTCGTTGACTATTTAATGGAGGAACAGAGAATAAGGGAAAATATTTCCTTTTTTAAATTCAATTTTTTGCCGTAGAATGATTCGGAATTCATTTAAAATTTAAATAATGCCGATTCGATTTCCTGTAAAATTGTATGGCAATCGAGCGGCGAGCCCTGTCAGGGTGATATATTTCTTCGCAATTGGGATAAATTCCTCAAACCTCGTACAATATTGCAAAGGTCGCAAGCAGAGCAATCAAAATCAAGTTAAAATATTTACGGAACTAGCAATGCTTGATTAAACTGTCGTAAAACATATTTTACGACTTGATCGCGTCTGTTGCTTTTACACACGAGAGCCAAATAACAGAAAGCGATAATTAAATTGCAAAAAAAAACACATTCTGTAAAATCATTTTAAGTATTTAATTTGCTTGTGTTTGGACCATTTTAAAAATTACTAGCTTGTGAATGGAAATTTAGAAGACGCTGTGAAAATTTATAAAAATCAGGAACGGTCCGGATTCATGTGACATTTTAGTAAAAATGCGGCGGCGTCAAAGAGCCGAAATGATGCGTTGACGTTGTTTGGAAGGCGTGTCACTCGCAAGGGCACTAAAATGCAGTAGCACCCAGATGAAGAGAAGGGCGCCGCCGCATTTTTACTAAAATGTCACATGAATTTGAACCCTTCCTGATTTTTATAAATCCACACATCTTCTAAATTTCCCGACACACAGCTTCAAGTTATTAACCATCAAAAACATTTTTAGTTTCAGGAGATTCCTGGTTCTATTATTGCCTGCCTGCAGGGTTCATCGTAATAGCGGCTATTATGTTCATCATCTATTTTTCACGATCCGAATCGGACGAAGCAGTATTTTGCGGTAATAAACCGCCGGAACAGATTGAAGAAAGGACCGAACTGATGCCATCCACAAATCAGCCCAGCCAATCGTGTGACAATATTGCAGCCGAAACTCAGGACAATCCCCAGAAAGACGTGGACGCTAGCAGAAGCAAAGTTGGAGAAGCCCATGTGTAAAAATGAAGCTGACCTTTTGGTCAGTTCAATTGAATAGAAATAGGAAAGTTTTGTAAATATATACAAGCCAATTTTTTAGGGCTTGCACGATATCAAATAAATATTTAAGGTAATTCATATCTGCATATATTTTTCTGTGTTTCTATTCCATTTACCTTGACTGCCGTGAAAATTTCAATTAAATTCGTTGAAGTACATGTGTTTTCATTTTTAAGCAAGATTTATTCCTCCACAAATCTTTTCTATTTATTAAATTCATTACGTCCTTGATTTTAATACTATACAAATTTTATCACTAGTAAAAATATATCATTACTTAATTATCTACCTTTATTCTATGTAACCTGTTCAGCGTTTAAAAAATTACTGTCAATAATTTGTCGCACTAACCAAAAGGGCATAATAAACCCTAAATCAATAAGATTGAAAGGACCGGGCATAAAATAATTGATAGCACTTTATAATTAGTAAAGTTTTTTGGGCATTATCTTTCCAGATTCCGCAAAATTGCACACGTTCCAGGCTGAAAAATTGCAGCATAGTTGAATAAAAATGACCGGCTATTTTTTCAAGATGTCCACTTTCCACTTACAAAGTTAACGATAGCATGAATTATTACAATCAAACACTTTTGTAATTTGCACGTTTCGAATTCCTACAGAGCCAGCGACCTCAGGAAAGATGATTGGAATTTTCTGAGGGGTTTGTGTCAAAGGAGGGAATCTTGCGTATTTTCTGGTAAGAAATAAGCTTTACTCTCCTTAGTGCGAAACCCCTCGTCATTTTACGTCTGGACTCCAAAGATGTCGGAAGCTAAAATAATGGGGAAAGTGGAAGTTTGCCTCCGACTTTTTATTCTTTTGTTAGCTGTCATCGCTTTTTTCCTTTACGGAGTTGCGTGCACGGTGACAGATGACGGTAAGAATTTTTATTTAGCACAAATATAAATTTGATAATTATATATTGGCCCGGATTCCCACCATAAGCATTGAATAATTTTAAATGTGTGGCAAGGAAAATATTCTTTTTGCGCCATGCTCGCACGGCACAATAAGTTTTTCGTTTGAAATATTTTACCAAACCTACTTTGGCCTGCAGAAATCGATTGGAACGTACGAAAATTTGGCTTTTAGTTGGACTTTGTGGCAAAAAAAGTACAAATTTAGTGATTTTTGTAGCCCTTTAATAATTTATTGCTTGAAGAAAATAACAATTCAAAACTTTCTTTATAATTTCAGGAATTTATAACACCATCAGTTTAGTGGCTACCTGCCTACTTCTGATTGTTTTTATCATCTTCTGCTTGTTGTCCAGAGAAGAAATGATGCTGACATACTGGACAATACCGACGGAATGGCTTCGAGAACGCATCAAATCCAGGAATCGGCGAAATCAGCTGGATAGCAATCATGAAGCGAGAGACAAGAACTATGGCCAGCAAGACGGCGACATTAACACCTCCCAAAATGAAGAGAACGGAGTGAAAATTGAAGTTGGCCTGCTGGACTGGGAAAGCAGGAATTTACTGTAAATATACGAGCCTTTTTTACACGGCTAGCAAAAAGATTCAAGTAAAACTTTTTAGATGATTTATGTTTGTTTTTATTAAATTTACCTTGACTGCCTTGAAAATTTCAATTAAACTCTTTGAACTACGTAGATTTTCATTTTTAAGTCAAGTAATCAATTTTCTGTTTGGCTGAAAATAGTGACTTTTAATTTTATCACAGATTTAAGACACATAAATAAATATAATCAGTTAATTTCTCAACATTTATGTTATGCAACTTGTGCAGCACCCTTGCCAAGCGGCACAGCATCATTCCAATTTTTATAGCTTTCGCTTGAGAAGCCTACGCATAAGTGTTCTAATTTCTTTAAATAAACTCTGATTTTCTTAACTGGGTATTCTGTAAAATTTAATTCTTATCTCTCCAGAGACAAAAAATACACATTCCGCAAAATTGCACACGTTCCAGGCGGAAATATTGCAGCATTTTTTTTACTCTTTTTATCCCTGTCCTCGGAGCGGGAAGGGCGCGCACTGCACTAGCACGAATGCTGAAACCCGCGGGTGCGAATAACACCGCGAACGGATTGAATGGGCGCACCAGGCCGCACAGGGACCCAGCCCACTCAAGGGCCACTTGCCTCCGCACCGAGGACTTTTTTTTAAAAGCTAGACATTCGTCCCGTGAAGCCAAATCACGCATGCTGGAAAGGTGCAAACCAGCAAGTAGCGAGAAATAGTTGAATAAAAATGACCGGCTATTTTTTCAAGATGTCCACTTTCCACTTACAAAGTTTACGATAGCATGAATTATTATAATCAAAACACTTTTATAATTTGCACGTTTCGAATTCCTGCAGAGGCAGCGACCTCAGGAAAGATGATTTGAATTTTCTGAGGGGTTTGTGTCAAAGGAGGGAATCTTGCGTATTTTCTGGTAAGAAATAAGCTTTACTCTCCTTAGTGCGAAACCCCTCGTCATTTTACGTCTGGACTCCAAAGATGTCGAAAGCGGAAGTTTGCCTCCAACTTTGTATTTTTTTAGTAACTTTCATCGCTTTTTTACTTTACGGACTTGAGTGCACGGTGACAGATGACGGTAATAATTTTTATTTAGCACAAATAGAAATTTGATAATTATATTTTTAACCAGCCCGTTGGCTCGCATTTTTCAGCGGCATTCTCAGGAGTGTCAAAGCAATGGGAGGTATTTGAGCAGTTCGGAGATGTAATACTGGCTACCCAACGTCAGAGATGGCAAAAAGTGGTTCGTTTAGTGACTCGAATTGCTCAAATATTTTACCAAACCTACTTTGACCTGCAGAAATCGATTGGAATGTACGAAAATTTGGTTTTTAGTTGGACTTTGTGACAAGAAAAAGAGTAAAAATGTAGTGATTTTTGTAACCCTTTAAAAATTAATTGCTTGAAGATAGTAACCGTATAAAACTTTTTTTATAAATTCAGGAATTAATAACACCATCAGTTTAGTGGCTACCCTGCCTACTTCTGATTGTTTTTATCCTCTTCTGCATATTGTCCACAGAAGAAATGGTGATGGTATGCTGTGCAATACCAACGGAATGGCTTCCAGAAAGCATCAAATCGATCAAATCCAGCAATGAGCCAAATCAGCTGGATAGCTAGCAATCATCAAGCGAGAGACCAGAACAATGAGCAGCAAGACGGCGACATTAACACCTCCCAAAATGAAGAGAACGGAGTGTAAATTGAAGTTGGCCTGCTGGGCTGGAAAGCAGGAATTTACTGTACCTATCCGAGCCCTTTTTGCAGGGCTAGCAAAAAGATTCAAGTAAAACTTTTAAGATGATTTATGTTTGTTTTTATTAAATTTACCTTGACTACCTTGAAAATTTCAATTAAACTCGTTGAACTACGTAGATTTTTTTTTTTGAAAGCAAGATCAATCTTCTGTTTGGCTGAAAATAGTGACTTTTAATTTTATCACAGATTTAAGACACATAAATAAATATAATCAGTTAAATTCTCTAATTTTATGTTATGCAACTTGTGCAGCACCATTGCCAAGCGGCACAGCATCATTCCAATTTTTATAACTTTCGCTTGAGAAGCCTACGCAGAGGTGTTCTAATTTCTTTAAATAATCTCTGATCTCATTAATTTGTTTCGTAAATAATGTGTGAACCCTCTTTAATTCCGTTTTATGATATTTTTACTGAACCTCTGCTCCGAAGGGAGGAAAACTTTTATTCGAATAGAGATTTCTCAGCTGTGAATTGCAACATTGTCAGGAGTAATCTAGCTGATTAATTATCCAAAAATTTGCCTTTATCTAGAATTACGTTGCAACCTTCGCGTACCCAGGCATTAATTCGGGCCGCAGGACAGAACTCCCCAGTAGTTACCCTCCCGGTGAAGCCGTGCCCTTTCAGGATTTTTCTGACACCACCAACTTTAATTACTTCCCAAAGTTGGAAATGGAAGATTTTGAATTTACGTTAAAAGAATAATTTTAGAAAATGAAATTTAATTAATAAATATAAGTTTTAGACGAGCGGTTCAAGATCGCGTAGTTTCTTTAATTACTAGGGTAAAATAATGAAAGAGACCAGCTTATGTTAAATACAATAGTAACATTATTATTTAAGCTGATACTTTAAACGATACAGCAAAATTTATATTTGGTTTAAAAATTATGAAATATATTTCACCTTGACATTGACTCAGTTAAGAACGTTATTGAAATAACCGAAATACAATCAGGAACTGAATATTAAATGAATTAAACTTTGAAAAGAGGAATTAATAAGCTCAGTTAACTATATGTTTCTCACCACTCACTCTGCCAATTAAAGAAGAATAGCTGCGGACGTCTCCCACACTAGCCCGTTGTAACGCGTGGAAAATGAACTCTCAAGTAACTCGAGTGTCATTTGGTCCGCGGTTATATAGTGGCAAGTGAGGGGTTTGCCCAATGGAAAACATGGCTGAGGGTAATCGAGTAAAAAATAGATTAACTTCACTTTTACAAATGGACATAAATATCCTCTATTGAAAATATTATTGAATCAAGGACATTGAGGATTTAATGGAATAAATATGTTTTGGTCCTCAATGAGATTACTTTGTATTCAAAACAATATAATTAGAGTGTTTGGCAATTTACTTGTAATCACTTGTGGTACAATTAGGAGTCAGTTTTTTGTCAAGCGAACAATATAATTTAAATTAAAGTGGTTTTTAAGTATCTACTATTAAAAGTACCATAAGGGATTCACACAGCAGTAGCCACCTTCCCCCCCCCCCCACTATCACTGATGTTCAACTCGACCCCTCTGTTCGAAGGAGACGACCGCCACCTGCGACGGCCTAGGTTAAAATAACCTCCCCCCCCCCGCTCGCTAGCGCACAGAGGGGTCGAGTTGAACATAGGAGATAGTGGGGAGAAAGGTGGCTGCTGCACCCTCTCATTTTACGACTGGACTCCGAAGAGATCGAAAGCTAAAAGAATGGGGAAAGTGAAAATTTTCTGTCTACTTGTTATTTTAATATTAGCTGCCACCGCTTTCCTCCTTTCCGGAAATGCGTCAACGGAGACAGATGATGGTAAGAATTTTTATTTAGCACAGATAAATATCTGATAATTATATATTACAACGACCTGGATTCCAACGTAGCCTGTAGCACCATAAGCATTGTCCAATTTTAAAAGATATTATTATGTATATTAGAGGGTTAACAATTTCATTGTTTGTACAATAATCAATTTTCAAATCGTCATTGCAGCGAAAAAATTCCGCATTTTCAACAACAGAGCGCGAATTTCGTTGTTGCAAGAAACGTGCAACAATCAATTAGACTGTGGAAATTCGGGTAATGTTGAGTAATACATTCCAGAGCAAGAAAAATCATTTATTTTTGGCATTTTTGGCCTGCAATGTAAAATAACCAACCGCGGCCACATTCTTGTGTGGAATGACAAGAAAATTCTTATATGGAAAAATATATTGAATGTTCTGCTCGAAATTCTCAGCATATCTTGAGGGTTTTAGAAATTCTTGGTATTCATTTTATTTCTTCTTAACAACTAAAATGATTGCAAAGGGAGAGGGGCAGGAATGGCGTCAAAATTCCTTTGTGAAATGTCAAGACCAAGAAATATTTGGAAAAATATATTCAAAATTCTCAGCATATCTTGAGCAGTATGTTAAGGAAATATTAAGATTGTATCTTTCATATCTTAAGTTAAATTAATTTTGATGGCAATCTTTTAAATTGATATTGATTTCTCTAAAGTACTAAGAAATCAGGGGTCTCCTTCCAGGCAACTGATAAATATTACTACTCAATGAAATTGAAATATGCCAACAATTACGACACGCGCAGTTTCAATTTATATTATATTATTCGACAGAGAAATTTGTGTTATGTAAAGCAATGCGCAATTTTACCTCGACCAGATCGAATTTATCTTGCCTTGAGTGTATTGCATTTTTGGCCTGCATTCTAAAATTACTCGCGGCCACATTCCTGTGTGGAATGACAAGAAAATTCTTTTATGGAAAAATATGTTGAATATTCTGCTCGAAATTCTCAGCCTATTTTGCGTGTTTTAGAAATTCTTGATATTCCTTTTATTTCTTCTTAACAACTAAAATTCATTTCTTAAATTAAATTAATCACTTGTGGTACTATTTTGAAAAGATTTTGATTTCCCTTCAGTGATCAAGAAGCAACCAAAGGTTACCTTCCAGGGATATGACGAATACTACACAATGAAAATCCAGCATATTAACTACTATCCAGACGACGGTTCCGATTTTCTATGGAAAAATATGGAGAGTGAAGAACATGCGACTAAGTTGAGCGACGACCAATTCGTTGATGGAAAGGTATGAAAACATTTGAAAAAAATGTTTTGATATAAATTTTAATTTTAGGCGTTGATTGATCTGCCTTTTGGATTTCAACTTTTTGACCTTATTGTTACCCGCGTAGCAGTCACAAAAGAAGGGACAATTCTATCAGCTGATCCTTCCGTTAAATGGACCATCGCTCCCTTAAACGCCAAATTCGGAATGAGCAGTTCCACTATTTCATACCTCTTCAAAGGTGAGAATAAAAATTTATTTTATATTCTAGGGGTTTCTGCCACAGTACAAATTTATCTCTAACTTGAAATTGATAAATAAATCTGAAACAAAATTATGCGAATCAGTCAAGATTAATCTGAAAATAAACTAAACAGCCGGCAGCATTTTTATTGCACATTTTGTATCAAAATTGTTCTCGTGTAGATCGTTTCGTATTAGATTTACCGTGTTAATCATTGCTTAGAGAATAAAAATTTCTGCATACAGAGTGTCATCAATTTTGCAATGTAGAATAAATTTAAAAACAATCAAAGAAAAATTGTTCCTGCATTTAAGACAGCGCCCTTAAGTTAATAATCTTTTTACTGAAATATCAAAAAATTCGTGATGGACTAAATTAGTGCCATAAAAAACCTTTCAAATCGTTTTAATAACGCCCAAACCGTTTATATTGCAGCGAAAACCATCTTATATTCAAAATTCTGCATAACAATAAAATTTTAGTAGGGTTATAACTAAAAATAAAATATTTTTCAGATAAAAACCTTTACGTCCAGTGGAACAACTTTCGATTCAACCACGAAATTTTCAAAGAGCACGATTTCAGATTTCAAGTCAGACTGGGCGACAGAGGACAAATCGATTTCTTTTACAAGAAAGTGCCCTTCGACTTGAAATATTTGCCGTACTACTTGTGTGACTGCCTCGGAGATAAATTTGGAGTCGTGTATTCTCATCAGGAAGAGTTTAAAGTTCCCCCCTACCATGAAACTTACGAACTTGGATTTTTCTTGGATTCCAAAAAATACAATCCGTATTACAAAGCTAACGAGATCAAGAAGGGGACTGTGATCAGATTTTTCCCGGCAGACCAGTGCATGTTTCGAAAAAACTGCTATGATTGCACCACAACTGAATTTAAAATCAAGCCGAATCAAACTGCCCGATGCTTGTGGTGCCCAGCAATCGAGAAGTGTTCCAGCACGAGGGACATTTCGCGGAACATCTGGAGGGAGAATAAATGCAATGATGAGCACTTCAATCGTCCAGGTCACTGCTACATCACCTTCTTAGGTTTCGAAGGTTCGTTTTTTGTTATTGGTCTTGGTTATAAAACTCATTGATTGATTATTTAATGGAGGAATAGAGAACAATGAAGGAATCAAAATCGAGTTACACTCATTTAAAATATTTACGGAATGAGCGATGCTTCATTAAACTGTCGTAAACATGTTTTAAAACTTAATCGCGTCTTTCGCTTTTACGCATGAGAGCCAAATAACAGAAGGCGATAGTTAAATTGCAAAACATGACACATTCCTATCATACGTGCTATAATATATTATTTTATATGCTGGGGGTTTGGACCTTTTTCAAATTTACTAGCTTCAAGTTAACCATCAAAAACCTTTTCTTATTTCAGGAGCTTCCATCTTTTATCACGCGCTGAGCGTTTTAATACCTAGAATACTCGCAATAGGAGTGATCTACCTCATAATATTGGCAGTACTCAAATACATCACCTTCATAGGTTTCGAAGGTTCGTTTTTTGTTATTGGTCTTGGTTATAAAACTCATTGATTGATTATTTAATGGAGGAATAGAGAACAATGGAAAATATTTACTTTTTTACATTTCGTCCTGGCACCGGTAAAATTGCGCAACTTTCAACAACCAAACGCGAATTTCCTTGTTGCAAGAAAAGGTCAACAATCAATAATTCGACAGTGAAAATTTGGGTGTTTGTTGAACGTTGCGCAATTTTACCGGGACCAGGACGATTTATTATTTTGACGTGGAACGATCGCGTCTTACGCTTTTACGCATGAGAGCCAAATAACAGAAGGCGATATAGTTAAATTGCAAAACATGACACATTCCTATCATACGTACTATAATATATTATTTTATATGCTGGGGGTTTGGACCTTTTTCAAATTTACTAGCTTCAAGTTAACCATCAAAAACCTTTTCTTATTTCAGGAGCTTCCATCTTTTATTACGTGTTGAGCTCTTTAATACCTAGAATACTCGCAATAGGGGTGATCTACCTCATAATATTGGCAGTACTCGAATACATCACCTTCATAGGTTTCGAAGGTTCGTTTTTTGTTATTGGTCTTGGTTATAAAACTCATTGATTGATTATTTAATGGAGGAATAGAGAACAATGGAAAATATTTACTTTTTTACATTTCGTCCTGGCCCCGGTAAAATTGCGCAACTTTCAACAACCAAACGCGAATTTCCTTGTTGCAAGAAAAGGTCAACAATCAATAATTCCTACAGTGAAAATTTGGGTGTTTGTTGAACGTTGCGCAATTTTACCGGGACCAGGACGATTTATTATTTTGACGTGGAACGATTTGGAATTTATTTAAAATTAGGAAAGCTTTAAAATATAAATAATGCCAATTCGATTGCCAGTAAAATTATATGACAATCGAGCGGTGAGCCCTGTCAGGGTGATAAAAAATTATTCCTTACAATTCGTAGGTCGCAAGGAGAAGGAATCAAAATTAATCGAGTTACACTCATTTACAATATTTACGGAATGAGCGATGCTTCATTAAACTGTCGTAAAACATGTTTTAAAACTTAATCGCGTCTTACGCTTTTACGCATGAGAGCCAAATAACAGAAGGCGATATAGTTAAATTGCAAAACATGACACATTCCTATCATACTTACTATAATATATTATTTTATATGCTGGGGGTTTGGACCTTTTTCAAATTTACTAGCTTCAAGTTAATAACCATCAAAAACCTTTTCTTATTTCAGAAGCTTCCATCTTTTATCGCGTGTTGAGCTTTTTAAAACCTAGAATACTCGCATTTGGGGTGATCTACTCCATAGTCTTCCTCATAGTCTACCTCATAATATTTGTAGTACACAAATATTACGGAAAAGTGGTTTGTTGTATAAACCAATGTAAATCTGTATGCTTTGGAAATGACGACGTACCTGCCTAATAAGCCAAATCAGTCGGACGACAGTAATCCAGCCGAAACTCAGAACAATTATCAGATAGACGCAGCATCCCAATTGTAGACTCCCAGAACTAAATAGAAGTTGGCCTTTTGGTCAGTTCAATTGAATAGAAATAGGAAATTATTATAAATATATACAAGCCAATTTTTTAGGGCAAGCATTATATCAAATAAATATTTAATGTAATTTATATCTACACATATTTTTCTGTGTTTCTTTTCCATTTACCTTGAACGCCGTGAAAATTTCAATCAAACTCTTTTTGAAGTACTCAGATTTTTGTTTTGAAAGCAAGATCAATCTTCTGTTTGGCCAAAAATAGTGGGTAATAATTTTATCACACTTAAAAGACATAATTAATAAAAATAAATGCTCAAATTTTACGTTATGCAACGTGCTCAGCACCATTGCCAAGCGGCACAGCATCAATCCCATTTTTATATAATCTATCACTTGAGAAACCTACGCAGGTTTTCTAATGTCTTTTAAAAATAAACGCTGATCCCATTATTTTAAAGGCCCACTTTGACGAAAATTTTGAGCACACGAATCGATTCCTGAGGGTCGAATTAGGTAAATTTGATATTTTATCCGACCAAAACGTTGAGCGTGACGTGCGTAGCACTCGCGGAAACTTTTTTGCCGCCAAATAATATGAACCTTTTTTGCGTGAACTACGCATGCGTCAGACCTGGTGGGGCGGCCGGCTAGCAGACGCACATTATTTTCTCTCGCCGCTCGCCTGCTGACAAGATGCGAAGCACATTTATTTCCCCCCTCTCCATCTGCGTCGGCTGGCCGGCCGCCCCACCAGGTCTGACGCATGCGTAGTTCACGCAAAAAAGGTTCATATTATTTGGCGGCAAAAAAAGGTTCCGCGAGTGCTACGCATGGCACGCTAAACTTTTTGGTCGGAAAAAATATCAAATTTACCTAATTCGACCCTCAGGAATCAATTCGTGTGCTCAAAATTTTCGTCTAAGTGGGCCTTTAATTTGTTTAGATGTCAACCCTCTTTAATTAAGTATGCTATTTTATTTATTGAACCTCTGCTTTCAACCTTGGGCTTTGATCTCACCGGGATGAACTAAAGCAGGCAGAGCAGCGCGAATATGAATTTTATTGCCTTTCTTTGACTAAGTTAATAAATAGTTACTATTTTAAATTGGTAATTTTAAATCTACAATAGAAAATATAATTTTTAGCAAAATATCATCAGTTGCTTGTCTTTGTTTATTGAAACGAATATTATTTAAAATTAGAAAAATAAAAAATGACTTTTTTATCTTGTTTTTGGTCTTTTTTATCTTGGGCGCGAAGAAAAATTTAAGTGTCTCGCGCGTTTCGAATTCCCGCCGAGGCAGTGACCTCAGGAAAAATGAATGGAATTTGCTGAGGGGTTTGAGCCCAAGAGAGGGATGCTCTTCTATTGGAATCAAGTTCTCATTTTACATCTGGATGCCAAAGCGTTTAAAAGCTAAAAAATTGGAAAACGTGCAATTTTACAACCGAATTCTTTTTATTTTAATAATAACCACCACTTTCCTCCCTTCCGAAATGGCGTCCACGAAGAATGATCCTGTTCAAAATAAAGGTTACTAACAATAAGCAGTTATAGAAACCCGATAGTCTAACTGGATTTTGAACGTGCTGCCTTTTAAAGAAATTTTAAATGTTTCAAGTTGTACAATAGCTGTGGAATCTAGCCCGGTTGAAGAAAGCATCGAACTGAACGACCTCACGAATCAGCCAAATCAGCCGGATGACAAAAATCCAGCCGAAGATCAGAACAATCACCAGGAAGAGCAGGATGACGAACAAAAGAACATTACCCAAGTTAAAGAAATTAAAGACACCCACCCATGTATAAATTGAAGTTGTCATTTAGGTCAGTTCAATACAATAAAAATAGGAAAATATACAAGTCCATTTTTTGCGGGTAGCAAAAAATAAAAATAATTTTTTAAAATGATTTGTATCAGCACATGTTTTTCTGTGTTTCTATTACGTTTACCTTGACAATTACATATTTCCATGTTTAGTAGCAGTTTATTTAATATTTAGGTCCTTGATTTTAATAAATTACCATACTCTGTTTGGCCAAAAATAATGAGTAATAATTTTATGAAATAATTAATAAATCAGTTAAAGTCTCCAATTTTTTTATGCAACTTGTGCAGCACCAATGCCAAGCGGCACAGCATGAATCGGCTCTTTGTCCCATTTTTTACCTTTCACATGAGAAGCGTACGTAATAACGAAAAAGGCGCAGAGTTGGGGACAGCGAAGGTTTAACACGTTTCGAATTCCCACAGAAGCAGCGACCGCAGAAAAGATGAATGGAATTTGCAGAGGGGTTTGTGTCAAAGGGAGGAATAGAGTTTTCTGCTAGCGAACCCCTCATTTCTCGTTCAAACGCCAAAGAAGCAGAATAAGCTAAAAGAATGGGGAAAGCGCGGTTTTACGACCGATTTCTTTTTGTTTTACTAACTTCCACCGCTTTCCTACTCGTTTCCGGAAATGCGTCCACGGAGACAGTAGATAGTAAGAATAATTTATTTTTTTTAAGATAATTCACAGGAAAATATTTTAATTGAAATGTAAACCGAGAAATGATCTTTGTTCCGGATTTATTGCATTTTCTTATGAATTCTTAAAAGACCTGCCCGTTTTTTCACTCGCGGCCTGATGAAACGCGGTAGAGAATAAGGAAACTGGTGGCCACATCGCTGTGCGGAATAACAAGACAAATATTTTATCAAATATTTATTTCTCAGCATAAGCGTGTATAGGAATTCTTGCATTAGGCCGGTACATTAATATTTATTTCGAGCTTGGCAGCCAGGAGCCTCTAATTTCTGTGTTTTTACTATCATTTTTATTTCTAGCGGATAATTTTTAAAAACACCAAGTGCACATAAAATTAGTAAGGTTGGCGACTGGACTCCCCTAACTCCGACGATTCAAATTTTAACTCATTTCATTTTGCTTTTTAACAGTCTACATTTAATTATCATTTATTTCCTAAATTAATTTTAAAAGAATTTTCGATTTCTTTACAGAAATAAATCAGCGAATAGGGAACTCCTTCCACGAAACAGACAAATACTACTCGATGAAAGTCAACTATGTGTACTATCCAGAAGACGATGCCGACATATTTTGGAAAAATATGGAGAGTGAAGAAAATGCGACCAAGTTGAGCGACAACCAATTCGTTGATGGAAAGGTATTAAAAAAAATTTGAAAGAAAAAATTGTTTTAAATTTGAATTTCAGGCGTTGATTGACCTGCCTTATGGATTTCAACTTTTTGACCTCAATGTCACCCGCGTAGCAGTGACGAAAGAAGGGACAATTCAATCTGTAGATCCTTCCGTTAATTGGACCATCGCTCCCTTAAACGTTAAATTTGGACTGACCCGCTGCAATATTTCTTACTTCTTTCTAGGTGAGCGTGAAAATTGATTTTAACTCACGGGGTATCTGCCACGGTTCAGATTATAATAAACTGTATATTTTAAACCAAAACCCCTCCAAAAGTCAAAATATTGAAACCAAATATTTTTCAGAAAAAAACTTCTACGTCCAGTGGAATAACTTTCGATTCAACCACGAAATTTTCCAAGAACACGAGTTCAGCTTTCAAGTCAGACTAGGCGAAAGAGGAAAAATCGATTTCGTTTACAGAAGAGTTCCCTTCAACTTGACAGATTTGCGAGAATATTGTGATTTCTTCGGAGATAAATTCGGAGTCACGTATCGTCATCAAGAATTATTTAAAGTTCCCCCCTATGAGGAAAATTACGAGCTTGGATTTTTAATGAGCTTAAAAAAATACGAAGTGAAGAAAGGGACTGTGGTCAGATTTTCCCCGGCTGACTGGTGCATGGGGCAAAAAAACTGTTATGACTGTACAAAAACTGTATTTCATCGCAGCCCGAGTAAAAGGGTCCGATGCTCTTGGTGCCCAGCAATCCAGAAATGTTCCAGCACGAGGGACAGCTTGCTGCACGTGTGGAAGGAGAACAAATGCGATATTTACCACGGGAGTTATCCGACTTTCTGCCACTTCGACATCCAAGGTTTTAAAATAATTCGTTGTTTGTTAAATGTCTTATTTATAAAACCCATTATTATTTGCTGATTATCTTAATAGATAGAGAGTATAAGGGTAAACTAATCGCCTTTTTACATTTATTTTATATCAGGGAAGTTTAAAATTTGCTTGCCAATCGAGACAATTTTTTGTTGCATAGATCACAGCGAGCGAAATTTAAAACAAGCTAGACTTATTTAAAATATTTAAAGAATCAACGATGCTTCATTAAAATGTTGTAAAACATGTTATACACACGTCTAATGCATTTTCACACGAGAGCCAAATATCATAAAAATTGATAATTTAATTACAAAATAATCATAACTGACATTTCTCTATAGATATACTATAAAATAACAGTGTGAATAGTTATTTGGTGCTAGAACTCTTTACAAATTTTCCAGTAATCTATTGAAAACAATTTTTATGATTTCAGGAACTCACAGGTTCTATTTTGTCCTGCTAGTAGTTGGGGTCCTCACAAATTTGGCTATTTCAGCCATCTGTATATTGTTTCGAGATAAAATTGTCGAAATAGTATGTTGTAAACGCATCCAATCCACGAATCAGCCAAATCAGCCGGATGGGAATAATCAAGCCGAGGATCAGAACAACGACCAGGAAGATGAGGAAAAACCTGTAGTCTGGGACTATGATTTAATCCGAGAACCAGCCACCTATGTGTAAATTGAAGTTGGCCTACTGGGCAATAGAAGTAGGAAATTTTTATAAATTTATAAGCCCTATTTGTAGGGCTAGAAGAAATCAATTAAATTTTTAAAATATTTTAAATCAAGAAATGTTGCTGTTTCTTTTACATTTTCCTTGAGTGTTGTAAAAATTTCAATTAAACTCGTTTCCATTTCTAATTGTAAACAAGAAAAAATAATCAATTTTATAATGAGTAAAATTCTCTAATTATATGTTATGCAACTTGTGCAGCACCAATGCCAAGCGGCACAGCATCGATCGGCTCTTTATTTGTCCCATTTTTATAGTCTCTCACATGAGAAGCCTAGATACTTTTAAACGAAAAAGGCGCAGAGGGATGAACAGTGAAGATAAAGCTGAGTTTGAGTGTTTCGCACGTTTCGGATTCCCGCAGAGGCAGCGACCTCAGGAAAGATGAATGGAATTTGCGGAGGGGCAGTTTGTGTCAAAGGGAGGAATAGAGTTCTCTGCTAATGAACCCCTCTCATTTCTCGTCCGAACGCCAGAGAGATTGAAAGCTAAAAAATGGGGAAAGCGCAATTTCACGACCGATATCTTTTTATTTTAATTCCTGCCGCCGCTTTCCTCGTTTCCGGAGTTGCATCCACGGAGACAGATGAAGGTGAGAAATTTATATTTTTCCTGGATTTTGAACCCGGTCTTTAGCACAAAGAATTGTCCATTTTTTAAGATATTATTTTTAGGAACATATTTTAATTGTACGGCAATGCAAAATAATCAATGATCTTGCTCTGGCTTGAATTGAATTTTCGGCATGCACTTTAAAATGACCTGCCGGTTTATTCACTAGCGGCAAGAATGACTGGAAATATGATTGCAGAGTACAGGGGAACCTGGCGACCACATTCCTGCGCGGAATGACAAGACCAAAATTAATTTATGGAAAAATATGTTGAATTTTTGGGCTACAATTTGTCAGCATATCTTAAGTGTTTTAGAAATTCTTGGGATAATAAGCCAGAGAATTTTAATTTATTACAATGAGCTCTGCGGCCAGGCTCATTTATTTTATGTGACTATGCTGAGTTGACTATTATCTCTGTGGTTGAGTCATCCTCTCGTCCGATGCGAGATTCGATCCTGTTAGCTTTCAGGACACGAAACTTTTAATTAAACCTTGCAGTTGGTCTCCTTTTGCCTACCAAATTTCGCATACGGCCGTTATGCACAAGGTTCACAAAAAAAAACATCATTTTCGAAGCTAAAATGCTAATTAGGCTCGCTAGTTGAAAACACCGCCACTCGCGTTGACTTGCTAACTCCACCGACGGTTCAGTTTTTAATTTAATTGATTTTCTCTACAGAAATTAAGGAGCAAATAGGAAAAGACTTCTATGTCACTGACAAATACAACTCAATGAAAATCCACTATGCCAACTATCCAGACGACGGGGCTGATTTCCTATGGAAAAATATGGAGAGTGATGGAAATGCGACCAAGTTGAGTGACGACCAATTCGTTGATGGAAAGGTATGTAAAAATTTATATAAAACATGTTTTTAGTTGAAATTTGATTTTTATAGGCATCGATTAACCTGCCTTTTGGATTCCAACTTTTTGACCTCAATGTCACCCGCGTAGCAGTGACGAAAGAAGGGACAATTCAATCAGCTGATCCTTCCGTTAATTGGACCATCGCTCCTTTAAACGCCAAATTTGGACTGATCCGCTGCAATATTTCTTTCCTCGTTCATGGTGAGCGTTAAAATTAAATTTAATTCACGCTCATATATGTACAATTTCAACCTAAACTTCACTTGAAATATAGAAACTGTCTAAACTGTATATTTTGCTCCGAAAAAAGGGTTAAAAATCACAGCCCTGTATTAATAAAATATTGGCAGTGTTTGTAAATAAAATGATATATTTTTCAGAAAAAATCCTCTACGTCCAGTGGAACAACTTTCGATTAAACCACAAAATTTTCAAAGAACACGAATTCAGCTTTCAAGTCAGACTGGATGAAAGAGGAGAAATCGTTTTCGTTTACAGGAGAGTGCCCTTCAACTTGACAGCTTGGCGGGAATATTGTAAATGTCTCGGAGATAAATTCGGAGTCATGTATCGTCATCAAGAATTATTCAAAGTTCGCCCCTACAACGAAACTTACGAGCTTGGATTTTCGATGGATTTCAAAAATTACGAAGTCAAGAATGGGACTATGGTCAGATTTTCCCCGGCTGACTGGTGCATGTGGCAAAAAAACTGCTATGACTGCACCACTACTGGATATCAATTAACCTCGAATCAAACTGCCCGATGCTCGTGGTGCCCAGCTATTCAGAAGTGTTCCAGCACGAGGGACAGCTTGCGGCACGTTTGGGAGGAGAACAAATGCGATATTCATCACGTGGATGCCCCGCTTTCCTGCCAGTTCGACATCCTAGGTTTCAAAATTATTCACTTTTGTGTTAAAGGTCTTAGTTGTAAAACCCATTATTTGCTGATTATCTTAATAGAGGTAGAGAGTATAAGGGCAAAACACTTGCCTTTTTTCATTAATTTGAAAAAAAGGCAAATTTTCAAATTGTTTTTAAGATTGGCTTGCGCATTAAGCGGTGACCTGACGAAATACCTTTCATGGATTGCAACGAAGGGGACCTTAATCAAGCTAGACTAATTTAAATTAATAAAAGAATCAGCGATACTTGATTAAAATGTTTGAAAACATTTTAACATGAGAGCCCATAGTATCATAAAAATTGAGAATTTAATTACAAAATAATCACAACTAACATTGCACTATAGAGAGGCTAAAAATAACATTTTGAATATTTATTTGCTGGTGTTAGTTGGACCTCTTTGGAAATTAATAGCTTCAAGTAAATAGCCATTGAAAGAATTTTTTGTATATAATTTCAGGAACTCCCAGGTTCTATATCTTACTGCTTGTATGGATCTTCACAAATTCGGTCAATGCAGCTATCACATGCATAATATTAAAAGATAAAATTGTCAGAATTGTATGTTGTATAAAACCGTCGAAAAGGAAGCAAGAGCGCATCCAACCCTCGAATCAGCCAAATCAGCCGGTGGACAATAATCAAGCCGAAGATCAGAACAATGGCCAAGAAGACGAGCAAGTGCAGGAATGCCACGAAGAGCATGAAGATCAGGTAGAGCAGGAAATCGAGGAAGGACCTGTTGACGAGAATAGTAATAACATCATCCTATTACTGGGCACCTATGTGTAAATTGAAGCCGGCCTGCTGGGAAATAGAAGCAGGAAATTAATGTTAATATACTAGCCCTTTTTGCAGGGCTAGAAAAAAATCAAGTAAATTTTAAAATATTTTATATCTACGAAAATGTTCTGTTTTTATTAAATTTACCTTGACTACCGTAAAAATTTCAGTTAAACTCGTTGAAGCTCATACGTTTCTTCTATAGTTTATAATTTGCATTGTAATAAAAATCCTATTTGGCCAAAAAATATTAAGTAATAGTAATTCTGAAGAGAGGTGATAAATTCTGAAACGGGGTGCAAATTTCCTGGAGGTGAAAAGACCACATCAGAATTCCAATCAGGACCAAAGATATCTTGATATATCGGATTTACTGTAAATTTTCGAAAATCTCGATTTACCAAAAAGAGCTCCTAATCTTTTGCTCAAATTTTCAGGTTACACCCTTTGAAACAACTCTAACAACATATGTATAATTTAGGATGGTAAAATTGACAATTATTTCCCCCTTAATACTCTCACAAAAATCCTCTGTTGCAAATATTTAATGTAGAATTAATCAATTTCTCTCCACTGACAGTTAAAATACACACACCACGAAATTTTTGCAATCGTTTGAGGCGGATAATATGCAGGAATTGAATAGAAAATAACCAGCTATTTTTATCTGCATGTCCAGTTTGAACTTGCCAACAAAATCATGAATTTTAATACTTAAACTATTTTTTATTTTAATAGAAAGGCGCAGTGAAGATGGACAGTGAAGTTAAAGCTGAGTTTGAATGTTTCGCACGTTTCGAATTCCCGCAGAGGCATCGACCTCAGGAAAGATAAATGGAATTTGCTGAGGGGTAGTTTGTGTCAAAGGCAGGAATAGAGTTATCTGCTCGAACCCCTCATTTTACGTTCGAACGCCAAAGAGGTTGAAAGCTAAAAAAAATGGGTAAAGCGCAATTTTACGACCGATTTCTTTTTATTTTAATAACTACTATCACCGCTTTCCTCGTTTCCGGAATTGCATCCACGGAGACAGATGGAGGTAAGAATTTATATTTAGGAAACATAGAAATCTGATAATTATATTGACCTGGATTTTTAACCTGGTCTCCAGCACCAACCATTGCCCATTTTTTTTAAAGATTTATATTTTAATTGTATATAGCAATGTAAAATAATCAATGATTTTGCTCTGGCTTGTATTGAATTTTTGGCATGCACTCTAAAATGAACTGCCCGTTTATTCACTAGCGGCAAGAGTGACAGGAAAAATGATTGCAGAGTACAGGGGAACCTGGCGACCACATTCCCACATTCCTGTGCGGACAAGACCAAAATTAATATATGGAAAAATATTTTGAATTTTTGGGCTACAATTTTTCAGCATATTTTAAGTGTTTTAGAAATTCTTGGGATAGGCCAGAGAGTTTTTAATTATTACGATGAGCTCTGCGGCCAGGCTCATTTATTTTATTTGATTATGGCGAGTTGACTATTTTCTCTGTGGTTGAGTCTTCCTCGCGTCCGATGCAAGATTCGATCCTGTTAGCTTCCAGGACACGAAAATTTTGAGTCAAACCTTGCATTTGGTCTCATTTTGCCTACCAAATTTCGCATACTGCACGTGGTTCACAGCAAAATTGGTTATTTTCTAAACTAAAATGCTAATTAGGCTCGCTAGTTGAAAACACCGCCACTCGCGTTGCCTTGCTAACTCCACCGACGGTTCAGTTTTTGACACATTTGAATCTCTTTACAGAAATCAAGAGGCGAATAGGAAAATCCATCCATAGATATAACAAATACCACTCACTGGAAATCCACTATGTGAACTATCGAGACGGTGTTGATTTCCTATGGAAAAATATGAAGAGTGATGGAAATGCGACCAAGTTGAGCGACGACCAATTCGTTGATGGAAAGGTATGTCAAGATTTATATTAAACATGATTTCAGTTTAAATTTGATTTTTATATATAGGCGTTAATTGATCTGCCTTTTGGATTTCAACTTTTTGACCAAATTGTCACCCGCGTAGCAGTGACGAAACAAGGGAAAATTCAATCAGCTGATCCTTCCGTTAATTGGACCATCGCTCTTTTAAACGCCGAACCCGGAACGACCCGCTGCAATATTTCTTACCTCTTTCAAGGTGAGCGTGAAAATTAAAATTTAACTCACGGAGCTTACTCGAATGTACAGATTTGTCTCTTATATTTAAATCTTAATTACACTTGAAACTGATAAATAAATGTGAATCAAAATCATTCGAATCAGTCGAGATTTACTGCGACAAACGTATTTCCTACATGGTGAGAAGAATTAATTTGTGGTATTTTTCTTTAATTTTGTGGAATAAATATAAAATCAAAAAAAAAAAATAGTTCGTGCAAAGTTGGAATGAGCTTCTGCAACATTTCTTACTTCTTTCATGGTAAGCGTGAATATTAAAAATTCAACTCACGGAGTTTATGTGAAGGTACAGATTTATCTCTTATATTCAAATCTTGACTATACACTTGAAATTGATAAAGATATTTGAATCGAATTTGCAAACAATATGTTCTTCGTATTCGATCATTTTTTTATAAATTTATGGAATGAATTTAAAATTACATAAATAGTATTAGTTCGTACACTCCCTCTAAGAAAATAACCATTTTAATTAAATGTCTAATGAGAGTTTGACTAAAATGGTGCATAAAACACCAACTGAAACCTTTCGTATCGGATTGAAAATATATAAACCGTCTATTTTGCCCCGAAACACCTCTAAAAATCATATTATTAGCAGAGGGGATAACTAAAACAAAAATATTTTTCAGAAAAAAACCTCTACGTCCAGTGGAACAACTTTGATTTCAAGTATGCATATTACCAAAGATTCTACTTCAGCTTTCAAGTCAGACTGGGCGAAAGAGGAGAAATCGTTTTCGTTTACAAGAAAGTGCCCTTCGACGTCACGTCAGGATGGCGGGAATATTGTAAATGTCTAAGAGATAAATACGGAGTCATGTATCGTCATCAAGAATTATTTCAAGTTCCCCCCTACAAGAAAACTTACGAGCTTGGATTTTCGATGGCTTTAACAAAGTACGCACTCAAGGATGGGACTGTAGTCTCATTTTACCCGGCTGATAGATGCATGTTTCAAAAAAACTGCTTCGACTGCTGCTTTACTGAATATCGTTTTACCCCGAATTTTACTGCCCCATGCTTATGGTGCCCAGCAATCGAGAAGTGTTCCAGCACGAGGGACAGCTTGCGGAACGTGTGGATGGAGAACAAATGCGATGTGTACCACGTGAATGAAACGAATAACTGCCACATCGACTTCCTAGGTTTCCAAATTATTCATTTTGTGTTAAAGGTCCTAGATATAAAACCCATTATTTGCTGATTATTTTTATAGAGGAACAGAGAATAAGGGCAAATAATTGCCTTTTTTCATTTATTTTAAATCAAGAAAGTTTTTAATTTAAAAATAAAATTGGTATTCAAATTTGCTCGCAAATCGAAGTAACAATTTTTTGCATTGATCGCAGTGGGAGAGAAATTGAAATCAAGCTAAACTCATTTAAAATATATTTAAAGAATCAGCGATGCTTGATTAAAAAGTTGTAAAACATTTTTACACGTCTTATGCATTTTAACGTGAGAGCAAAAGATCATTAAAAATATTTTTTTAATTACAAAATAATCATAAATGACATTTCTCTGTAGATAGGCTTAAATATAACATTTAGAATATTTATTTGCTGGTGTTGGACCTCTTTGAAAATTAATAGCTTCAATTAAATAGCCATATTGAATTAATTTTTTATCTTTTCAGGAAATCAGAGGTTTATGTTTGGCGTGGTAGTAGTATTGGCCATCACAATTCCGGTTATTGCAGCCTTCACCTGGATAAAGTTAAAAGATAAAATTGTCGGATTAGTACGTTATATAATAGAGTCGAAATGGCTTCGAGAGCGCATCCAACCCACGAATCAGCCAAATGAGCCGGTTGACGATAATCAAGCCGAAGATCAGAACAATAACCAAGAAGACCAGGAACAACCGGGAGATCACGTAATCGAGGCAGGACTTGGTGACGAGGATAATATTAACACCTCCAAAAGGAAAGAGACCAGAGTGTAAATTGAAGTTGGCCTGCTGGGCAATGGAAGCAGGAAATTAATGTTAATATTCACGCCCTTCATGCAGGGCTAGAAAAAATTCAAGTAAATTTTAAAGTAATTTATATCTACAAAAATGTTCTTTGTTTCTATTAAAATTACCTTGACTGCCGTGAAAATTTCATTTAAACTCGTTGAAGCACATACCTTTCTACTATGGTTTACACTTTGCATTGCAATAAATCCTTGATTTTAATACGATGCCATACAAAACTCTGTTTGGCCAGAAAATATCATTCTTAAAGTAATAATAAAAACAATTTAAATCTTCTCTAATTTTATGCAACCTGTGCAGCACCAATGAAATGCTGGACAGCATCTAATGCCGTTTTGTCAGCTATCTATGCCTTGCACAATTTTGTAATAATGGAAAGGAAAGGCGCAGAGAGGTGGACAGTGAAGGTTAAGCTGATTATAAGTGTTTCGCACGTTTCGAATTCCCTCAGAAGCAGTGACCGCAGCAAAGATGAATGGAATTTGCTGAGGGGTTTATGTCTGTGAGAGAGAATTATTTGACAAAAATCATCTAGGAGCGACAAATTATTTTAATCGTTGCAAGTGTTGATTGAATGCAAGCAAGGCACAAAATGAATGCATTGAGTCTAGAGGCACAATTTTCTGGGTTAATATTACGAGCTGCAGCGCTGAGCAAAAAGGTTTCACACGCTCGAGTTCGAGTTCAGCACATTGGTCACATCATAAAAATATGTGTAAAATGAGCAACATTTGTTTTTAATTAATTAGGGAACTGGAGAAAATATTGCTCATATCATGGCAAATTCGATATGGCCACTTAAGCAAAGCGGGACGTCTGATGTTGAAAAATTGTTCTGGAATTTTTGGTTTGGGAATGCGACCTGTAAGAAGACTGTACCGTGGGGGTAAAAAAACAAGTGTAAGGGGCCAGCGATGAGGCGTTGGGGCGTGGGGCATCAATGGGAGAAAGGGGAATAAATAGGAATGCACCGAAAGGGAGGAAACTTCTATTGGAATAGAGTCTCTGGTGACGAACCCCTCATTTTACGTCTGGACGCCAAAGAGGTTGAAAGCTAAAAAAAATGGGGAAAGCGGAATTTTACGACCGTTTTCTCTTCATTTTAATAACTGCTACCACCGCCTTCCTCGTTTCCGGAATAGCGTTCACGAAGAAAAATGAAAGTAAGAATTTTTATTTTGCGATATAGAAATCTGATAATTATTTATTTTGTTCTGGATTTGGAACCTAGTCTTTAACACCAAGCAATGTCTATTTTTTTATATTTTAGGGGTAAGTATTTTAATTGTACATATGGCAATGTAAAACGACAAATGTCCTTGCTCCAGTTTTAATTGTATTTCCTGCCTGCAATCTAAAATGACCAGCCCGTGGCCAGATGAAACGGGATAGAGTAAAAAGAACCTGGTGGCTACATTCCTGTGCGGAGTGACAAAACAAATTATTTGAATTTCCTTCCTAAAAATTCTCAGCATATGTATCGGAAATTCTCATACTAAACCGGCGCATTTTTAAAATTATTAAGAGCTTTGCAGCTAGGCTTCTTTATATTATGTGTTTTACTATCAGCTTTATTTCTAGCCGATAATTTTTAGAGACGCAAATGCAAAATAACATGTATCGAAGTGCGAGCGCTCTTGCAACAAGAGAGTAAGGTTGGCGAGTGGACTATATGTATCTCTCCGTGGCCGAATCTTCCGATTCTCGATTGGATCCTGTTAGCTCTCTAAGGCTGCGAAAATTTTGTATCGAACCTTGTAGTTTGTCTCATTTATGCCAGTTAAATTTTGCATGCGGATCTAAATATTTAAACCCAAAAAAATACAAAAACTCATTTTCTTAACTGAAAAACTATTCATGCTCGGTAATAGTCGGAAACTCTAGACACTCGCGGTATCTTGCCAACTTTTTTTAAGATTCAATTTTTTAACTCGTTTGACTTCTTGGTAACAGTCATCCATTTAATTAACATTTATTTCTTAAATTAAATTAAATTTTAAAAGTGTTTTCGATTTCTCTATAGAAATCAAGGAACCAATTGGGAACTCCATCCATGAAACCAACAAATACCACTCGATGAATATCCACTACTTCAACTATCCAGAAGACGGTCCTTATTTTCTATGGAAAAATATGGAGATTGAAGAAAATGCGACCAAGTTGAGCGACGACCAATTCGTTGATGGAAAGGTATGAAAAAATTTGAAAAAAATGATTTGGTATAAATTTGAATTTTAGGTGTTGATTGATCTGCCTCTTGGATTTCAACTTTTTGACCTCAATGTCAACCGCGTAGCAGTGACGAAAGAAGGGACAATTCAATCTGTAGATCCTTCCGTTAATTGGACCATCGCTCCCTTAAACGCCGAACACGGAATGACCCGCTGCAATATTTCTTACTTCTTTCTAGGTGAGTGTGAAAGTTAATTAATTTAATTCACGGAGCTTGCTCGAATGTACAGATTTATCTCTTATATTTAAATCTTAACTACACTTGAAACTGTTAAATTAATTCAAATCAGTCGAGATTTACTGCGACAAACGTATTTCCAACATGGTGGGAATAATTAATTTGTGGTATTTTTATGTGTGGAATTTTATGGAATGAATATAAAATGAAATAAATATTTTCCATGAAAAAAATAGTTCGCGCAATCAGTACTACTAAGAAAAACACCATTATATTGAAATATCTAATATATAATGCAAGTTTGACTAAAATGGTGCAAAAAACCACATCCGGTTTGCAAAATATATAAACTATCTATTTTGCACCGACACCACTCTAAAAATCGTAAAATTTTAAAGTTTATAACTAAAACCATAATATTTTTTCAGGAAACATCCTCTACGTCCAGTGGGACAACTTTCGATTCAACCACGTATATTTCAAAGAACGCGAGTTCAGTTTTCAAGTCAGACTGGGCGAAAGAGGAGAAATCGATTTCATTTACAAGGAAGTACCCTTCAAATTGACAGATGTGCGGGATTATTGTTACTGTCTCAAAGATAAACCCGGAATCACGTTTCTTCATCAAGAATTATTTAAAGTTCCCCCCTACAACGAAACTTACGAGCTTGGATATTCGATGGATTTCAAAGCTTACGAAGTCAAGAATGGGACTGTGGTCAGATTTTCCCCGGCTGACTGGTGCATGTGGCGAAAAAACTGCTTTGACTGCACCACTACTGGGTATTATGTAACCCCGAATCAAACTGCCCGATGCTGGTGGTGCCCGGCAATCGAGAAGTGTTCCAGCACGAGGGACATTTTGCGGCACGTTTGGGAGGAGAACGGATGCGATTATCATCACTTGGATTCCCCGGTTTTCTGCAAGTTCGATATCCTAGGTTTCAAAATTTATTTTTACTTTTGTGTTAAAGGTCTTCGTTATAAAACATATTTTCCGTTCATTATTTTAATAGAGGAAGAGAGAATCCCTTTATTCCATTTATTTTAAATTAAGAAAGTTTTAAAATTTCATAATAATATTGACTTTTAAAATTTGCTTGCCAACCGAGCGGCGACCTGAGAAATCGCAGCGAGAGAAATGGAAATCCAGCTAGATTCATTTAAAATACATTTAAAGAATCAGCGATGCTTGATTAAAATGTTTGAAAACATTTTATACACGTCCTATGCATTTTAACACGAGAGCCTAGGAACAAAAAAATGACAATTTAATTACAAAATAATAATAATAACTGACATTTTACTATAGTAAGGCTAAATATAACATTTTGAATATTTATTTGCTGGTGTTGGACCTCTTTGAAAATTAAGAGCTTCAATTAAATAGCCATATTGAAATAATTTTTTATCTTTTCAGGAAATCAAAGGTTTTTGTTTGGCCTGTTCATCACAAATTTGGCTATTTTAGCCTGCATAGTGTTTAAAGATAAAATTGTCGGAATAGTTTGTTGTATAATACCGTCGAGATGGAATCGAGAGCGCAACCAACCCACGAATCAGCCAAATCAGCAGGTTGACAATAACCAAGCCGAAGATCAGAACTATGATGAGGAAGAGCAAGAAGGCCAGGAAGAACAGGAAATCGAGCCCGCAAGAAATCAGATATCCGAGGATATCCCGATGGCATCGGCTTATCATCCGGATATCCATTGGGTACCAGGAAATCCTTTGGAGATCCATTCTGATGACGAGGATCATATCAACAGAATCTCAAAACTAGGCACCTGGGTGTAAATTGAAACTGGCTTTTGCTGGACAATATATATCAAGTATTATCTACATAAATGTTCTGTGTTTCTATTAAATTCACCTTGACTGCCATGAAAATTTCAATTAAACTCGCTGAAGTATATACGTTTTCACTTCTAAAATCTAAATTTATTCATTCACAAATCTTATTATTTTAATTTGCCATTTTATTTATCTAACCTCTATACTCAGTCAGCACACCCCAGGGGCTTTGAGCTCGCCGGAATGTGCAGAACAAAGAGATAATTACAACAAAAATATCTTACCATTCTCTGGCTAAATGAAAAAATATCGTTTTAAATCAAATAACTTTATAATTAAAAACAATTTTCTTACCTAAACCATTTTCTAGATTTGTATGCCATTGTTTTTGTTACTTAAGCCATTTTAAAATCTCAAGGACGAGTGTTTTTTAATTAGAAATATGAAAAAATTGCTGTGAATTTTACAGATCATTACCATTACTATTTTATGTAGACCTTAAATAAGGAAGATTAAACGGACAAGGCATACAATTAATACTTTATTTTTGAACTTAAATAAGATGAACTAACTAAAGAAAAAAATGTAAAACTAAACACTTTCTCTCAATGCACTGATAATTAAAATTTGTATGAAGAGGGGGAGGAATTCGGTTAGAATTGAATAAAAATGCTCATTTTTTTGTCTCAATTTCCAGTTTCAACATAGTCAAAAAATCTCAATTGAAATACTTCTAGAAGCATTTTTTTTATTAATTGAAAGGGACAGAGAGGTGGAAAGTGAGGGTTTAGGTGAGTTTGGGTGTTTTGCAAGTTTCGAATTCCCTCATTGTCAGAAGCAGCCAACGAAGAAAATACGAATGAAATTTGTTGAGGGGTTTATGTCTGTGAGAGAATTATTTGACAAAAATCATCTAGGAGCGAAATAATTATTTTAATCGTTGCAAGTGGAAATTGAATGCAAGCAAGGCAAAATGAATGCGTTTAGTCTGAAGGCACGACTTTCTGGATTAATATTACGAGCTGCAGTGCTGAGCAAAAAGGTTTCACACGCTTAAGTTCGAGTTCAGCACATTGGTAACATCATAAGAATTTGTGTAAAATGAGCAACATTTGTTTGTAATTAATTAGGGAACTCATATCATGGCAAATTCAATTTATCTACTTTGCAAAGCGGGACGTCTGATATTTAAAAATTGTTCTGGAATTTTTGGTTGGGGAATGCGACCTGTAAGAAGACTGTACCGTGGGGGTAAAAAAAACAAGTGTAAGGGGCCAGCAATGAGGCGTTGGGGCGTGGGGCGTCAATGGGAGAAAGGGGAATAAATAGGAATGCACGAAAGGGAGGAAACTTCTATTGAAATAGAGTCTCTGGTGACGAACCCCTCATTTTACGTCTGGACGCCAAAGAGGTCGAAAGCTAAAAAAAATGGGGAAGGCGGAATTTTACGACCGATTTCTATTTATTTTAATAACTGCTACCACCGCTATCCTCGTTTCCGGAATTGCGTCCAAGGTGAAAAATGAAGGTACGAATCTTTATTTAGCGATATAGAAAGCTGAGAATTATTTATTTTGTTCTGGATTTGGAACGTGGTCTTTAACACCAAGCAATGTCTATTTTTAATATATTTTAGGGGTAAGTATTTTAATTGTGTATATGACTATGTAAAACGATAAATGTCCTTGCTCTGGTTTTTATTGAATTTCCTGCCTGCAATCTAAAATGACCAGCCCGTGGCCAGATGAAACGGGATAGAGTATAAAGAACCTGGTGGCCACATTCCTGTGCGGAGTGACAAAACAAATTTTTTGAATTTTCTGCCTAAAAATTCTCAGCATATGTATCGGAAATTCTCGTACTAAACCGGCGCATTTTTATAATTATTACGAGCTTTGCTAATAGGATTCTTTATTTCATGTGTTTTACTATCAACTTTATTTCTAGCCGATAATTTTTAGAGACGCAAATGCAAAATAACACGTATCGAAGTGCGAGCGCTCTTGCAACAAGAGAGTAAGGTTGGCGAGTGGACTATATGTATCTCTCCGTGGCCGAATCTTCCGATTCCCGATTGGATCCTGTTAGCTCTCTAAGGCTGCGAAAATTTTGTATCGAACCTTGTAGTTTGTCTCATTTATGCCAGTTAAATTTTGCATGCGGATCTAAATATTTAAACCCAAAAAAATACAAAAACTCATTTTCTTAACTGAAAAACTATTCATGCTCGGTAATAGTCGGAAACTCTAGACACTCGCGGTGTCTTGCCAACTCTCAAAATTCAATTTTTAAATCGTTTGATTTCTTGGTAATAGTCTACCATTTAATTAACATTTATTTCTTAAATTAAATTAAATTTTAAAAGTGGTTTCGATTTCTCTACAGAAATCAAGGAACCAATAAGGAACGCTATCCATATAACCAACAAATACCACTCGATGAATATCCAGTATTTCAACTATCCAGAAGACGGTCCTTATTTTCTATGGAAAAATATGGAGATTGAAGAAAATGCGACCAAGTTGAGCGACGACCAATTCGTTGATGGAAAGGTATTTATAAATTTTAAAAAAAAAATGTTTTGGTATAAATTTGAATTTTAGGTGTTGATTGATCTGCCTCTTGGATTTCAACTTTTTGACCTCAATGTCACCCGCGTAGCAGTGACGAAAGAGGGGACAATTCAATCAGCTGATCCTTCCGTTAATTGGACCATCGCTCCCTTAAACGCCGAACACGGAATGACCCGCTGCAATATTTCTTACTTCTTTCTAGGTGAGTGTGAAAGTTAATTAATTTAACTCACGGAGCTTGCTCGAATGTACAGATTTATCTCTTATATTTAAATCTTAACTACACTTAAAACTGTTAAATTAATTCAAATCAGTCGAGATTCACTGCGACAAACGTATTTCCAACATGGTGAGAAGAATTAATTTGTGGTATTTTTCTTTAATTTTATGGAATGAATATAAAATCAAAAAAATACTATCCATGAAAAAAATAGTTCGTGCAATCAGTACTACTAAGAAAAACAACATTATATTGAAACATTTAATATATAATGCAAGTTTTACTAAAATGGTGCAAAAAAACACATCTGAAACGTTTCATACACCGGTTTGCAAAATATATACTTTATCTATTTTGCACCGACACCACTCTAAAAATCGTAAAATTGTTAGAGTTTATAACTAAAGCCATAATATTTTTCAGAAAATATCCTCTACGTCCAGTGGAACAACTTTCGATTCAACCACGAAGATTTCGAAAAAAAAGAGTTCAGCTTTCAAGTCAGACTGGGCGAAAGAGGAGAAATCGATTTCGTTTACAAGGAAGTGCCCTTCGACTTGACAGATGTGTGGGAATATTGTTACTGTCTCAGTAATAAATTCGGAGTCATGTATCGTCATCAAGAATTATTTAAAGTTCCCCCATACAAGAAAACTTACGAGCTTGGATTTTCGATGGATTTCAATATCTTCGAAGTACAGACGGGGACAGTAATAAGATTTTCCCCGGCTGACTGGTGCATGGGGCAAAAAAACTGCTATGACTGCACCACTACTGGATATCAATTAACCTCGAATAAAACTGCCCGATGCTCGTGGTGCCCAGCAATCGAGAAGTGTTCCAGCAAGAGGGACAGTTTGCAGCACGTGTGGAAGGAGAACAAATGCGATATTCATCACGTGGATGCCCCGGTTATCTGCCACTTCGATATCCTAGGTTTCAAAATTATTCACTTTTGTGTTCATGGTCTTCGTTATAAAACATATTTTCCGTTGATTATTTTAATAGAGGAAGAGAGAATCCATTTATTCCATTTATTTTAAATTAAGAAAGTTTTAAAATTTCATAATAATATTGACTTGCCAAACGAGCGGCAACCTGAGAAATTTTGTTGCATAGATCGCAGCGAGAGAAATTGGAATCAAGCTAGACTCATTTAAAATATATTTAAAGAATTTTGCGATTCTTGATTAAAATGTTGTAAAACACGTCTTATGCATTTTAACACGAGAGCCCAGTAACATAAAAATTAAATTACTAAATAGTCATAACTAACATTTCACCATAGGGTAAAAAATAACATTTTGAATATTTATTTGCTGGTGTTAGTTGGACCTGTTTAAAATTAATGGCTTCAAGTAAATAGCCATATTGAAATAATTTTTTATCTTTTCAGGAAATCGCAGGTTTTTGTTTGGCCTGGTCATCGTGATTTTGGTTCTTTTAGACATCATCTGCATAATGTTTCAAGATACAATTGTCGGAATAGTTTGTTGTATAATACCGTTGAAATGGCTTCGAGAGCGCATCCATCCCACGAATCAGCCAAATCAGCCGGTTGACAATAATCAAGCCGAAGATCAGTACTATGATGAGGAAGAGCAGGAAGGCCAGGAAGAACAGGAAGACCAGGAAATCGAGCCCGCAAGAAATCAGATATCCGAGGATATACCAATGGCATCGGCCTGTACATATGTAAATCATCCGGATATCCATTGCGTACCAGGAAATCCTTTGGAGATCCAATCTGATGACGAGGATCATACTAACAGTCTCAAATTAGGCACCTGTGTGTAAATTGAAACTGGCTTTTGCTGGGCAATATATATGAAGTATATCTACATAAATGTTCTGTGTTTCTGTTAAATTTACCTTGACTGCCATGAAAATTTCAATTAAACTCGCTCAAGTACATACGTTTTCATTTCTAAAAGCTTAAAGATTTATTCATTCACAAATCTCATTATTTTAATTTGCCATTTTTTTTATCGAACCTCTAAACTTAGTCAGCACATCCCAGAGGCTTTGAGCGCGCCGGAATGTGCTGAACAAAAAGATAATTACAACAAAAATATCTTACCTTTCTCTAGTTAAATGAAAAAATATTGTTTATAATTAAAAACAAGTTTCTTACCTAAACCATTTTCTAAATTTGTATGCCATTGTTTTTGTTACTTAGGCCATTTTAAAATCTCAAGTACGGGTATTTTGTAATTAGAAATATAAAAAAATTGCTGTGAATTTTACAGATCATTAACATTACCATTTTATATAGACCTTAAATCAGAAAGATTAAACGGACAAGGCATACAGGGCATAGCAAAAAGGTTTCACACGCTCGAGTTCGAGTTCAGCACATTGGTCACATCATAAAAATATGTGTAAAATGAGCAACATTTGTTTGTAATTAATTAGGGAACTGGAGCAAAAATGGCCCATGTCATGGCAAATTCGATATGGCCACTTTAGCAAAGCGGGACGTCTGATATTTAAAAATTATTCTGGAATTTTTGGTTTGGAATGCGACCTGCAAGAAGACTGTACCGTGGGGGTAAATAAACAAGTGTAAGGGGCCAGCAATGAGGCGTTGGGGCGTGAGGCGTCAATGCACCGAAAGGGAGGAAACTTCTATTGGAATAGAGTATCTGCTAACGAACCCCTCATTTTACGTCTGGACGCCAAAGAGGTTGAAAGCTAAAAAATGGGGAGAGCGGAATTTTACGACCGATTTCTATTTATTTTAATAACTGCTACCACCGCTATCCTCGTTTCCGGAATTGCGTCCAAGGAGAAAAATGAAGGTACGAATCTTTATTTAGCGATATAGAAAGCTGAGAATTATTTATTTTCTTCTGGATTTGGAACGTGGTCTTTAACACCAAGCAATGTCTTTTTTTAATATTTTTTTAGAGGAAAGTACTTAAATTGTGTATGAAAATGTAAAATGATAAATTTCCTTCCTCCAGTTTTTATTGTATTTCCTGCCTGCAATCTAAAATGATTAGCCCGTTTTTTCCCTCGCGGCCAGATGAAACGGGGTAGAGTATAATGAATCTGGCGGCCACATTCCTGTGCGGAGTGACAAAACAAATTTTTTGAATTTTCTGCCTAAAAATTCTCAGCATGTATATCGTAAATCCTTGTATTAAATCAGCGCATAGTCGAAAACTCTAAACACTCGCGGTGACTTGCTAGCTTTGATTAGATTCAATTTTTTACTCATTTTATTTCTTGGTAACAGTCTACTGTTTAATTCACATTTATTTACTAAATTAAATTAAATTTTCTCTACAGGAATCAAGGAACAAATAGAGAACTCCATCCATAAAACTAACAAATACCACTCGATGAAAGTGCACTATTTCAACTATCCAGAAAACGGTTCTTATTTTCTATGGAAAAATATAGAGAGAGAAGAACATGTGAAAAATTTAAGCTATGACCAATTCGTTTTGGGAAGTGTAAGTATGTTTAAATTTAAAGAAAAAAATATATTAAATTTTATTTTTCTAGGCGTCGATTAATCTGCCTTTTGGACTTCAACTTTTTGACCTCAATGTAACCCGCTTAGCAGTGACAAAACTAGGAACAATTCAATCAGATGATCCTTTTGTTAAATGGACCATCGCTCCCTTATACGCCAAATTTGGACTGACCCGCTGCAATATTTCTTACCTCTTTCAAGGTGAGCGTGAAAATTAAAATTTAACTCACGCGGAGTTTCTGACATGCTACAGATTTATCTCATATATTAAAATCTTAACTTCCCTTGAAACTGATAAATAAATTTACGAATGAGTAAAACATATTTTTGCGAATAATATTGACTCCATAGTGAATCATCCATTTTTGGAGATTTTTTTTAATTTATGGAATGAATTAATTAAAATAAATAGTATCCATGAAAAAAAAGTTCGTGTACTCAGTATTACACCCCATTTAAGAAAATAACCATTTTAATGCAATATCTAATGCGAATTTAAATAAAATGGTGCATAAAACACCACCTGAAACCTTTCATATCGGTTTAAAAATATATAAATTGTCTATTTTGCACCGACACCCCTCTAAAAATCGTAAAATTGTTAGAGTTTATAACTAAAACCATAATGTTTTTTAGAAAACATCATCTACGTCCAGTGGAACAACTTTCGATTCAACCATGAAAATGTCAAAGAACACGAGTTCAGCTTTCAAGTCAGTCTGAGCGCCAGAGGAGATATCGTTTTCGTTTACAGAAGAGTGCCCTTCAACTTGACAGATTTGCGGGAAAATTGTGACTGTCTCGGAGATAAATTCGGAGTCATGTATCGTCATCAAGAATTATTTAAAGTTCCCCCCTACAAGAAAACTTACGAGCTTGGATTTATTATGGATTTCAAAGCTTACGAAGTCAAGAATGGGGCTGTGGTCAGATTTTCCCCAGCTGACTGGTGCATGGGGCAAAAAACTGCTTTGACTGCACCAGAACTGGATATCAATTAACCCCGAATCAAACTGCCCGATGCTTGTGGTGCCCAGCAATCGAGAAGTGTTCCAGCACGAGGGACAGCTTGCGGCACGTTTGGGAGGAGAACGGATGCGATTTTCATCACGCAGATATCCCGGTTATCTGCCACTTCGATATCCTAGGTTTCAAAATTATTCACTTTTGTGTTAATGGTCTTAGTTATAAAACCCATTATTTGCTGATTATCTCAATAGAGGAAGAGAGTATAAGGGCAAAACACTTGCCTTTTTTCATTAATTTAAATGAGGGAAATTTTAAAATTGGTTTTAAGATTGGCTTGCGAATTAAGCGGTGATCTGACAAAATACTTTTCATGGATTGCAACGAAGGAAACCTTAATCAAGCTAGACTAAATTAAATTAATAAAAGAATCAGCGATGCTCGATTAAAATGTTGCAAGACATGTTAAACACGCCTTATGCATTTTAACACGAGAGCCAATAATACCTTAAAAATTGAGAATTTAAAGACAAAATAATCACAACTTACATTTCACTATAGAAAGGCTAAAAATAACATTTTGAATATTTATTTGCTGGTGTTGGACCTCTTTGAAAATTAATAGCTTCAAGTAAATAGCCGTAATGAAATAATTTTTTATCTTTTCAGGAAATCAGAGGTTTACGTTTGGCGTGGTAGTAGTATTGGTCATCTTAATTGTGGCTGTTTTACCCTTCATCTGCATAATGTTAAAAGATACAACTGTCGGAATAGTATGTTGTATAAAACCGTCTAAAAGGAATCGAGAACTGATCCAACCCACGAATGAGTCAAATCAGCCGGTTGACAATAATCAAGCTGAAGATCAGAACAATGGCCAAGAAGACCAGGAAGACCAGGAAGAACAGGAAGATGAAGAAATCGACCCAGCATGGAATTGGACATCCGAGGATGTCCGCCCCATGACATCGGGCTGTACATTTGCATATCATCCAGATATCCATTGGGTACCAGGAAATCCTTTGGAGATCAAATTTCATGCTTGGCAGCAAGGATATGATGACGAGGATAATATTAACACAATCCCAAAACTGAGCACCTTGGTGTAAATTGAAACTGGGCAATAGAAGTAGGAAATTTTAATGTTAATATACAAGCCCTTATTGCAGGGATAGAAAAAAATCAAGTAAATTTTTATATCTATAACAATGTTGTGTGTTTCTATTACATTTACCTTTGACTGCCGTGAAAATTTCAATTAAATTCGTTGAATTACATACGTTTTCATTTCTAAGCTAGATTTATTCATTCACAAATCTTCTAAAGCTATACTTCTTAAACGATTTTTTATTAATGGAAATGCGCAGAGATGTGGACGGTGAAGGTAAAGCTGAGTTTTAGTATTCTGCACGTTTCGAATTCCCTCAGAAGCGGAAAATGGAATTTGTTGAGGGGTTTAAGTCTGTGATACAAATGAGAAGAAATGAGCAATGAAGCGTTGGGATGTGGTGGCCAGGGTTGGACAAAGAGGCAAAAATAGGGATGCATGAAAGGGAGGGAAAATTCCATTGGAATAGAGTCTCTGGGGACGAACCCCTCATTTCTCATTCGAACGCCAAAGAGGTTGAAAGCTAGAAGAATGGGGAAAGCGGAATTTTACGACCGATTTCTTTTTATTTTAATAACTACTATCACCGCTTTCCTCGTTTCCGGAATTGCGTCCACGGAGACAAATGATGGTAAGAATTTTTATTTAGCAAAGATAGAAATCTGATAATTATTTATTTTGTCCTGGATTTTGAACCTGCCCTTTAACACCGAGCATTGAATATCTAAAAAAACATTTTAGAGGAATTTATTTTAATTGTATGGCAATTTAATACAATCAAAGATCTTGATCTGATTTTTACTTAATTTTCGGTCTGCAATCTAAAATTACCTTTCCAATTATGAGTGGCTCAGAGAATTCAAAGGAAAATGGTTAAACCTGGTACTGGTTGCCACATTCCTGAGTGAAATGACGCAACCAATAAATATATATGGAAAATATTTTGAATTTACGTCTCAAAATTCTCAGCATGTCTCGAGTTTTAAAGAAATTATTGGAATATGCCGGCGCATGTTTCATTATTAGGAGCGTCGCAGCAAGCTAGTAAAATTTGTTCGTTCCGCAAAATGGTTCGAAATAATTTCAAAACACAGGAATATCAACACTTAAAGTTAATTTTCTAAACTAAAATGCCGCTAATCAATCTTTTCTTACTTTTCAATAAAATTAAGTTTTTAAGTGAATTGACTTTTTCTCTTCAGAAATCAAAGCGGAAGGAGGAAAAGACTTGTATGACACTGACAAATACAACTCAATGAAAATCCACTATGCCAACTATCCAGACGATGGTTCCGATCTTCTATGGAAAAATATGGAGAGCTATGGAAATGCGACAAAGTTGAGCGACGACCAATTCGTTGATGGAAAGGTATGAAAAAATTTGTAAAAAAAATATTTCACATTTTCAGCATAAATTTTAAATTTATAGGCGTTTATTAATCTGCCTTCGAAATATCAACTTTTTGGTCTGAATTTCAACAATGTAGCCGTGACAAAAGAAGGGACAATTCAATCTGCTGATCGTTCCGTTAAATGGACCATCGCGCCTTTAAAGGCCAAATTCGGTATGACCCGCTGCAATATCTCCTACTTCTTTCAAGGTGAGTTTGAAAATTAAATTTAAAAGTCGTGGATTTGCTGCCACTGCACTGATTATTTAGCTCATTAATATTAATTTCTACTTGAGACTGATTAACTTAAACAAAATATTTTTCAGGTTATGACCTTTATGTCCAGTGGAACAACTTTCGTTTCAGCCACAAAAACTTTGAAAAATACGATTTCAGCTTTCAAGTCAGACTAGGCGACAAAGGAGAAATTGATTTCGTTTACAAGGAAGTGCCGTTCAACTTGACAGCTTGGCGGGAATATTGTAAATGTCTCGGAGATAATTTCGGAGTCATGTATCGTCATGAAGAATTATTTCAAGTTCCCCCCTACATTGAATTTTACGAGCTTGGATTTTTAATGAGCTTAAAAAAATACGAAGTGAAGAAAGGGACTGTAGTTAGACTTTCCCCGGCTGACGAGTGCATGTTTCGAAAAAGCTGCGATGCCTGCACCGAAACTAAATTTCATATCAACCCGAATGAAACTGCCCGATGCTCGTGGTGCCCAGCAATTGAGAAGTGTTCCAGCAGGAGAGATGGTTTTCGGGACATGTGGAAAAAGAAGAAATGTGATAATTATCGCGTGAATGTTCCGAATTTCTGCAGCTTCCTTTCGACAGGTGTCAAATATTTAATTTTCTGGTATTCGTCTTGGTTATAAAATCCATTCATTGATTAAATTCCGTGGATGACGAAGTTTCTGAGCACAAAAATCGATTCTTGAGGGTCGCATTGGGTAGAGTGGATATTTTTTCAGCGTGACGTGCGAACTATTTTCCCCGCCAAAACAATATGCGAGAACTGCGCATGCGTCAGATCTGACAAAGTTGTCATTCGTACAGGCGGTCTCTCTGCAAGTGCACAAACCAGCTCTCACGCATGCGCGTTCATATTGTTTTGGCGGGAAAAAAGTTCGCATGTCACTTTCTGGTTGGTAAAAAATATCCAATTTACCTAATTTGACCATTAAGAATCAATTGGTGAGCTTAGAAACTTCATCAAAGACGTTCTTGAATTAAATCGAGGAGAGAATAAGGGCAAAATTATTATTTGTCTTTTTACATTTAATTTTTAGCCAAGGAATGATTCGGTAATAATTGTGTGATTGTAATTTTTTATTTATTTATAATATGGGAGGTTTACAAATTACAATAATGCCGTTTAAGTTTACAGTCATATTGACTTTCAAATTTGAATGTCAATCGAGCGGTGACCTGAAAAAAAAAGGAATTTCTTCGCTAGAGGGAAAAATAACTTCTAATCAGTACAATATGTTGCAAAGGTCATATCGAGAGGAATAGAAAACTAGCAAAACTGATATTAAAAGAATCAGCGATGCCTGATTAAAGTTTCATAAAACATAATGTTTAAACGCGTCTTAAGCATTATCACTTGAAAGCCAAACAGCATCAAAATCGTTGATTTAAACAAAAAAAATATTTTTTTTGTATTTCAATTGTTTACTTTTGATAGATTTTAAACGAACATGTGTGTATAATTGTGTTGTTGTTTGTTATCGAAATAGCTGCAAGAAATAACCATTGTAACTTATTTTTTTTTTAATTTCAGAAAGTGACGAGCTCCATAAATTCATGATTATACTTTTCTTTGTGATCGTCATAATTGTGTATGCTATCAGCTGTTGTTTAGTAATGAAACTTGCCAAACTTTGCTGTACATCACCGTTTGAATGGCTTCGAGAACGCATCCAATCCACGAATCAGCCAAATCAGCTGGATGCCAATAATCCAAGCGCCGAAGGTCAGAACAATTACCACGAGGAGGACGTGGACAATAACAGCGTCCAAATTCAAGACACCCGTGTGTAACTTGAAGTTGGCCTTTTTGATCAGTCCAATAGAAGTAACTGCCCATTTTGCAGGGCTAGAGAAAAAAATAAATTAATTTTTAAAATAATTAATACTAGTTTCTAATATCAAATATTTACCATGACTACGGGGAAAATTTTAATTTAAGTCGCAAGATTTTTTTCTTCCATTACCAATCTTCTAAAGCCTGTACTTTAATAGATAGTCATTTTACTCATTTTATAAAATGCAAAAATTAGTTTCCATTTGCCAAAAATTATATGTAATTATTTTAATCACACATAAAAATCAAAATAAATACAACTCTCTAACATTTGGTTATGCACCTTGCGCAGCACAAATGCAAAGCGGCGCAGAATTAATCGGCTCTTTGTTCCAGCGGGGGTCGGATGTGGGATAAAATTGGTTCGCTCTGCGCAGATCCAAGATGGTGTCTGAATGTGGGAAACAAAAAGCTCTCTTTGGATTGCTGTACAAGTGTCAAGAGTTTGTTTTTACGTCCAAAAGACACAATTAGTTAAGAGTAATGCAAATTATGCGTCACAATATTGACCAAAACTGAATTCTTTTCACGCATTTCCACGTGACTGTTTTTTGCGCCATGCTCCACCGGAATTCTGCGCGTCGCACCAATCTGGCCCCCGCTGCTTTTTCCTATTTAATAACTATCACTTGAGAAGACTAAGCGCGTACTTTCTGATCTCATTATTTTAATTTCCTTTTTATTTATCGAACCTTTAGCACACCCCTCGGGCGTTGAGCTCACCAGAATATGCTGAGCAACGAGAAAAATATGATAAAAATACCTTACCTATCTTTGGCTGAATGAAAAAAAAATAAAAATAGTAATTTTAGATTATTTACATTTAAAAACGAAATTTCTTGGCTAAACTAATTTTAAGATTTGCATGCCTTTGTTTATTTAATGTTTCATAAGCTATTTTAAGATCTCAAGTTCGAGTATTTTTTAATTAGAAATATGATAAAATGCCTTGAATTTTACAGACCAATACCATTTAATTATATTAAAGACCCTAAATCAAAAAGATTGAACTGTCAGGGCATACAATAATTATTAATAATTTATTTTTAAAACTAAATTAGATGAAACACTAAAAGTAAAAAAATTAAAATGAAACCCTTTCTCTCCACTGACAATTATAAATACACAAACCACGAAAGTGAGGTGGAAAATGTGCAGGAATTGAATAGAAAATGACCAGCTATTTTTTCTGGATGTCCAGTTCCAACTCAATCAACAAAATCATGAATTATAACACTCTAACACTTTTGTATTAATGAAAAGGCGCAGAGGAAAGCACGGCGAACGTTAGGCTGACTGAGTTTAATTGTGTTTCGCACGTTTCGAATTCCCGCAGAGGCAACGACCGCAGGCAAGATGAATAGAATTTGCTGAGAAGTTTGTGTCAAAGCGTCAAAGGGAGGAAACTTCTATTCAAATAGAGTTCTCTGCAAACGAACCCCTCATTTCTCGCTCGAACGCCAAAGAAGTAATAGAAGAATCTTAAAAATGGGGAAAGTGCGGTTTTACGACCGACTATTTTTTGTTTTACTAACTGCAACCACTTTCCTCGTTTCCGGAATTGCTTCCACGAAGACAATTGATGGTAAGAATTTGTATTTAGAACAGATAGAAATTTGACAATTATAGTGACCTTTATTTCGAACCTGGACTTTATCACCAAGCATTTATTTTCCATTTTTTTAGAGGAAATTTTTTATTTGTATAGCGATGTAAAACAATCAATGATCTTGCTCTTGTTTGTATTCAATTTTCGGCCTGCAATCTAAAATTACGTGTCCGATTATTCACTCGCGGCCAGACGGGTGCCACAATGAATTCAAAGGAAAAAGGGGATAGAGACTGCAATGGACCCTGGCAGTCTTATTCCTGTGTGGAATGAATGGACCGATAAATATTTTGAATATACGTCTCAAAATTCTCATCATTTCTTGAGTTTTAAAGAAATTATTGGAATATGCCGGCGCATGTTTCATTATTAAGAGCCTCGCAGCAAGCTAGTAAAATTTGCTCGTTCTGCAAAATGGTTCAAAAAAATTTTAACACTTAAAAGTTCATTTTCTAAACTAAAATGCCACTAATCAGGCATGATTTTCTAACTCCTCAATGAAATACGTTTTAAGTGATTTTACTATTTCTCTTCAGAAATCAAGGAAGAAGGAGGAAAAGACTTCTATGACACTGACAAATACCACTCAATGAAAATCCACTATGTTAACTATCCAGACGATGGTTCCGATATTCTATGGAAAAATTTGGAGAGCGCTGGAAATGCGACCAAGTTGAGCAACGACCAATTCGTAGATGGAAAGGTATGAAAAAATTTATAAAAAATATTTCACATTTTCAGCATAAATTTTAAATTTAGGCGTTGATTAATCTGCCTTTGAAATATCAACTTTTTGGTCTGAATTTCAACAATGTAGCCGTGACAAAAGAAGGGACAATTCAATCTGCTGATCGTTCCGTTAAATGGACCATCGCGCCTTTAAAGGCTAAATTCGGTATGACCCACTGCAATATCTCCTACTTCTTTCAAGGTGAGTTTGAAAAATAAATTTAAAAGTCGTGGTTTTGCTGCCACTGCACTGATTATTTAGCTCATTAATATCAATCTTTACTTCAGACCAGACTGATTAACTCAAACAAAATATTTTTCAGATTATGACCTTTATGTCCAGTGGAACAACTTTCGTTTCAGCCACGAATACATTGGGGAACACGATTTCAGCTTCCAAGTCAGACTAGGCGGCAAAGGAGAAATTGATTTCGTTTACAAGGAAGTGCCCTTCAACTTGACAGCTTGGCGGGAATATTGTAAATGTCTCGCAGATAAATTCGGAGTCATGTATCGTCATCAAGAATTATTCAAAGTTCGCCCCTACAACGAAACTTACGAGCTTGGATTTTCGATGGATTTAAAAAATTACGAAGTCAAGAATGGGACTGTGGTCAGATTTTTCACAGCTGACGAGTGCATGTTTCGAAAAAGCTGCGATGCCTGCACCAAAACTAAATTTCATATCAACCTGGGAGAAACTGCCCGATGCTCGTGGTGTCCAGCAATTGGGAAGTGTTCCAGCAGGAGAGATGGTTTACGGGACGTGTGGAATAAGATGAAATGTGATAATTCTCGCGTGAATGTTCCGAATTTCTGCAGATTCTTCTCGACAGGTGTCAAATATTGAATTTTCTGGTATTCATCTTGCTGGTTATAAAATCCATTCATTGATTAAAGACCGTCTATGACGAAGTTTCTGAGCACAAAAATCGATTCTTGAGGGTCGAATTGGGTAGTAGTGTGGATATTTTTTCAGCGTGACGTGTGCGAGGTCGCCAGAAGAAAGAGAGAGAGAACCGCGGGATGAACTTCCTGTCAGATCTCCGGGGGATGACTTCTCACTCGCCTCCGGACACCAACAGTTTCTGTCCTTAACCGCGGAGCACTTCACTGCACACCACTGCACCCTCGGCCGCACCCAGCCAAACTGTCCTTTTCGTCTCTCTTTTCCCACGTCGTCGCCCCGTTTCCTCTCTCTCTCCTTCTGCGCCTCTATTAATTGCAAGCACATTTTCTCAATCATAGACATAATACTAATACATTGTTTCTTATTTCTTAATCCAAACCATTCCGTTCTAATTACCCGACTTGGGTCCGCACACAAGCAATTCTTTTATACACTTCTAGCTAACTCATTAATTTTTTTGCTCTCGCCAGCTCGTTCAGATTTATGCCTTGTCTACTATTTTTGAGCTATTGCTTTTAATTCACCGCTTCACGCCTCGGCGGCGTGAACGCCATAACGTCCTGCTGGCACCAATTAATGACTGATCACGTGACCGGATTCCCCAGAATTCCGGTCACAACGTGCGAACTATTTTCCCCGCCAAAACAATATGCGAGAACTGCGCATGTGTCAGATCTGACAAAGTTGTCATTCGTACAGGCGGTCTCTCTGCAAGTGCACAAACCAGCTCTCACGCATGCGCGTTCATATTGTTTTGGCGGGAAAAAAGTTCGCATGTCACTTTCTGGTTGGTAAAAAATATCCAATTTACCTAATTTGACCATTAAGAATCAATTGGTGAGCTTAGAAACTTCATCAAAGACGTTCTTGAATTAAATCGAGGAGAGAATAAGGGCAAAATTATTATTTGTCTTTTTACATTTAATTTTTAGCCAAGGAATGATTCGGTAATAATTGTGTGATTGTAATTTTTTATTTATTTATAATATGGGAGGTTTACAAATTACAATAATGCCGTTTAAGTTTACAGTCATATTGACTTTCAAATTTGAATGTCAATCGAGCGGTGACCTGAAAAAAAAAGGAATTTCTTCGCTAGAGGGAAAAATAACTTCTAATCAGTACAATATGTTGCAAAGGTCATATCGAGAGGAATAGAAAACTAGCAAAACTGATATTAAAAGAATCAGCGATGCCTGATTAAAGTTTCATAAAACATAATGTTTAAACGCGTCTTAAGCATTATCACTTGAAAGCCAAACAGCATCAAAATCGTTGATTTAAACAAAAAAAATATTTTTTTTGTATTTCAATTGTTTACTTTTGATAGATTTTAAACGAACATGTGTGTATAATTGTGTTGTTGTTTGTTATCGAAATAGCTGCAAGAAATAACCATTGTAACTTATTTTTTTTTTAATTTCAGAAAGTGACGAGCTCCATAAATTCATGATTATACTTTTCTTTGTGATCGTCATAATTGTGTATGCTATCAGCTGTTGTTTAGTAATGAAACTTGCCAAACTTTGCTGTACATCACCGTTTGAATGGCTTCGAGAACGCATCCAATCCACGAATCAGCCAAATCAGCTGGATGCCAATAATCCAAGCGCCGAAGGTCAGAACAATTACCACGAGGAGGACGTGGACAATAACAGCGTCCAAATTCAAGACACCCGTGTGTAACTTGAAGTTGGCCTTTTTGATCAGTCCAATAGAAGTAACTGCCCATTTTGCAGGGCTAGAGAAAAAAATAAATTAATTTTTAAAATAATTAATACTAGTTTCTAATATCAAATATTTACCATGACTACGGGGAAAATTTTAATTTAAGTCGCAAGATTTTTTTCTTCCATTACCAATCTTCTAAAGCCTGTACTTTAATAGATAGTCATTTTACTCATTTTATAAAATGCAAAAATTAGTTTCCATTTGCCAAAAATTATATGTAATTATTTTAATCACACATAAAAATCAAAATAAATACAACTCTCTAACATTTGGTTATGCACCTTGCGCAGCACAAATGCAAAGCGGCGCAGAATTAATCGGCTCTTTGTTCCAGCGGGGGTCGGATGTGGGATAAAATTGGTTCGCTCTGCGCAGATCCAAGATGGTGTCTGAATGTGGGAAACAAAAAGCTCTCTTTGGATTGCTGTACAAGTGTCAAGAGTTTGTTTTTACGTCCAAAAGACACAATTAGTTAAGAGTAATGCAAATTATGCGTCACAATATTGACCAAAACTGAATTCTTTTCACGCATTTCCACGTGACTGTTTTTTGCGCCATGCTCCACCGGAATTCTGCGCGTCGCACCAATCTGGCCCCCGCTGCTTTTTCCTATTTAATAACTATCACTTGAGAAGACTAAGCGCGTACTTTCTGATCTCATTATTTTAATTTCCTTTTTATTTATCGAACCTTTAGCACACCCCTCGGGCGTTGAGCTCACCAGAATATGCTGAGCAACGAGAAAAATATGATAAAAATACCTTACCTATCTTTGGCTGAATGAAAAAAAAATAAAAATAGTAATTTTAGATTATTTACATTTAAAAACGAAATTTCTTGGCTAAACTAATTTTAAGATTTGCATGCCTTTGTTTATTTAATGTTTCATAAGCTATTTTAAGATCTCAAGTTCGAGTATTTTTTAATTAGAAATATGATAAAATGCCTTGAATTTTACAGACCAATACCATTTAATTATATTAAAGACCCTAAATCAAAAAGATTGAACTGTCAGGGCATACAATAATTATTAATAATTTATTTTTAAAACTAAATTAGATGAAACACTAAAAGTAAAAAAATTAAAATGAAACCCTTTCTCTCCACTGACAATTATAAATACACAAACCACGAAAGTGAGGTGGAAAATGTGCAGGAATTGAATAGAAAATGACCAGCTATTTTTTCTGGATGTCCAGTTCCAACTCAATCAACAAAATCATGAATTATAACACTCTAACACTTTTGTATTAATGAAAAGGCGCAGAGGAAAGCACGGCGAACGTTAGGCTGACTGAGTTTAATTGTGTTTCGCACGTTTCGAATTCCCGCAGAGGCAACGACCGCAGGCAAGATGAATAGAATTTGCTGAGAAGTTTGTGTCAAAGCGTCAAAGGGAGGAAACTTCTATTCAAATAGAGTTCTCTGCAAACGAACCCCTCATTTCTCGCTCGAACGCCAAAGAAGTAATAGAAGAATCTTAAAAATGGGGAAAGTGCGGTTTTACGACCGACTATTTTTTGTTTTACTAACTGCAACCACTTTCCTCGTTTCCGGAATTGCTTCCACGAAGACAATTGATGGTAAGAATTTGTATTTAGAACAGATAGAAATTTGACAATTATAGTGACCTTTATTTCGAACCTGGACTTTATCACCAAGCATTTATTTTCCATTTTTTTAGAGGAAATTTTTTATTTGTATAGCGATGTAAAACAATCAATGATCTTGCTCTTGTTTGTATTCAATTTTCGGCCTGCAATCTAAAATTACGTGTCCGATTATTCACTCGCGGCCAGACGGGTGCCACAATGAATTCAAAGGAAAAAGGGGATAGAGACTGCAATGGACCCTGGCAGTCTTATTCCTGTGTGGAATGAATGGACCGATAAATATTTTGAATATACGTCTCAAAATTCTCATCATTTCTTGAGTTTTAAAGAAATTATTGGAATATGCCGGCGCATGTTTCATTATTAAGAGCCTCGCAGCAAGCTAGTAAAATTTGCTCGTTCTGCAAAATGGTTCAAAAAAATTTTAACACTTAAAAGTTCATTTTCTAAACTAAAATGCCACTAATCAGGCATGATTTTCTAACTCCTCAATGAAATACGTTTTAAGTGATTTTACTATTTCTCTTCAGAAATCAAGGAAGAAGGAGGAAAAGACTTCTATGACACTGACAAATACCACTCAATGAAAATCCACTATGTTAACTATCCAGACGATGGTTCCGATATTCTATGGAAAAATTTGGAGAGCGCTGGAAATGCGACCAAGTTGAGCAACGACCAATTCGTAGATGGAAAGGTATGAAAAAATTTATAAAAAATATTTCACATTTTCAGCATAAATTTTAAATTTAGGCGTTGATTAATCTGCCTTTGAAATATCAACTTTTTGGTCTGAATTTCAACAATGTAGCCGTGACAAAAGAAGGGACAATTCAATCTGCTGATCGTTCCGTTAAATGGACCATCGCGCCTTTAAAGGCTAAATTCGGTATGACCCACTGCAATATCTCCTACTTCTTTCAAGGTGAGTTTGAAAAATAAATTTAAAAGTCGTGGTTTTGCTGCCACTGCACTGATTATTTAGCTCATTAATATCAATCTTTACTTCAGACCAGACTGATTAACTCAAACAAAATATTTTTCAGATTATGACCTTTATGTCCAGTGGAACAACTTTCGTTTCAGCCACGAATACATTGGGGAACACGATTTCAGCTTCCAAGTCAGACTAGGCGGCAAAGGAGAAATTGATTTCGTTTACAAGGAAGTGCCCTTCAACTTGACAGCTTGGCGGGAATATTGTAAATGTCTCGCAGATAAATTCGGAGTCATGTATCGTCATCAAGAATTATTCAAAGTTCGCCCCTACAACGAAACTTACGAGCTTGGATTTTCGATGGATTTAAAAAATTACGAAGTCAAGAATGGGACTGTGGTCAGATTTTTCACAGCTGACGAGTGCATGTTTCGAAAAAGCTGCGATGCCTGCACCAAAACTAAATTTCATATCAACCTGGGAGAAACTGCCCGATGCTCGTGGTGTCCAGCAATTGGGAAGTGTTCCAGCAGGAGAGATGGTTTACGGGACGTGTGGAATAAGATGAAATGTGATAATTCTCGCGTGAATGTTCCGAATTTCTGCAGATTCTTCTCGACAGGTGTCAAATATTGAATTTTCTGGTATTCATCTTGCTGGTTATAAAATCCATTCATTGATTAAAGACCGTCTATGACGAAGTTTCTGAGCACAAAAATCGATTCTTGAGGGTCGAATTGGGTAGTAGTGTGGATATTTTTTCAGCGTGACGTGTGCGAGGTCGCCAGAAGAAAGAGAGAGAGAACCGCGGGATGAACTTCCTGTCAGATCTCCGGGGGATGACTTCTCACTCGCCTCCGGACACCAACAGTTTCTGTCCTTAACCGCGGAGCACTTCACTGCACACCACTGCACCCTCGGCCGCACCCAGCCAAACTGTCCTTTTCGTCTCTCTTTTCCCACGTCGTCGCCCCGTTTCCTCTCTCTCTCCTTCTGCGCCTCTATTAATTGCAAGCACATTTTCTCAATCATAGACATAATACTAATACATTGTTTCTTATTTCTTAATCCAAACCATTCCGTTCTAATTACCCGACTTGGGTCCGCACACAAGCAATTCTTTTATACACTTCTAGCTAACTCATTAATTTTTTTGCTCTCGCCAGCTCGTTCAGATTTATGCCTTGTCTACTATTTTTGAGCTATTGCTTTTAATTCACCGCTTCACGCCTCGGCGGCGTGAACGCCATAACGTCCTGCTGGCACCAATTAATGACTGATCACGTGACCGGATTCCCCAGAATTCCGGTCACAACGTGCGAACTATTTTCCCCGCCAAAACAATATGCGAGAACTGCGCATGTGTCAGATCTGACAAAGTTGTCATTCGTACAGGCGGTCTCTCTGCAAGTGCCCAAACCAGCTCTCACGCATGCGCACTCCTCGCGTTCATATTGTTTTGGCGGGAAAAAAGTTCGCATGTCACTTTCTGGTTGGTAAAAAATATCCAATTTACCTAATTTGACCATCAAGAATCGATTGGTGTGCTCAGAATCTTCATGAAAGACGTTCTTGAATTAAATCGAGGAGAGAATAAGCGCAAAATCAGTATTTGTCTTTTTACATTTATTTTTAGCCAAGGATTGATTCGGAAATAATTGTGTGATTGTAATTTTTTATTTATTTTTAATATGGGAGGTTTACAAATTACAATAATGCGCTTAAGTTTACAGTCATATTGACTTTCAAATTTGCATGTCAATCAAGCGGTGACCTGACAAAAAAGGAATAATTTCTTCGCTAGAGGGAAAAGTAACTTTTAATTGGTACAAATATGAGAGGAACATAAAACAAGCAAAACTGATATTAAAAGAATCAACGATACCTGATTAAAGTTTCATAAAACATAATGTTTAAACGCGTCTTAAGCATTACCACTTTAGAGCCAAACAGCAACAAAATCGTTAATTTAAACAAAAAACCAAAAAAATAATTTTTGTGTATATCAATTGATTGTTTACTATTGATAGATTTTAAATGAACATGTGTATAATTGTGTTGTTGTTTGTTATCGAAATAGCTGCAAAATATAACCATTGTAACTTATTTTTTTTTTAATTTCAGGAACTGACGAGCTCTATGAATTCATGGTTATGCTTTTGTTTATGTTCGTGATAATTGTGTATGCTATCGGCTGTTGTTTAATAAAAAGACTACTTGCCAACGTAGAATTTTGCTGTACATCACCGTTTGAATGGCTTCGAGAACGCATCCAATCCACGAATCAGCCAAATCAGCCGGATGCCAATAATCCAGGCGCCGAAGGTCAGAACAATTACCACGAGGAGGACGTGGACAATAACAGCATCCCAATTCAAGACACCCGTGTGTAACTTGAAGTTGGCCTTTTTGATCTGTCCAATAGAAGTATGAAATACTGCCCATTTTGCAGAGCTTGAGAAAAAAATAAATGAATTTTTAAAATAATTAATACTAGTTTCTAATATCAAATATTTACCTTGACTAGGGGGGAAATTTTAATTTAAGCCACTGAAGCACGTAGGTTTTCATTTTTAAGCAAGATTTTTTCTTCCATTACCAATCTTCTAAAGCCTGTACTTTAATAGATAGTCATTTTACTCATTTTATAAAATGCAAAAATTAGTTTCCATTTGCGAAAAATAATATGTAATTATTTTAATCACACATAAAAATCAAAATAAATACAACTCTCTAACATTTGGTTATGAACCCTGCGCAGCGCCAATGCCAAGCGGCGCAGCATCAATCGGCTCTTTGTTCCAGCGGGGGTCGGATGTGGGATAAAATTGGTTCGCTCTGCGCAGATCAAAGATGGCGTCTGAATGTGGGAAAGAAAGAGCTCTCTGGATTGGCGTACGAGTGTCAAGAGTTTGTTTTTACTATCCAAAAGACACAATGCAAATTATACGTCACAATATTGACCAAACGTTGCTTCTTTTCGCGCATTTTCCCGTGACCATTTTTTCGCGCCATATTCCACCGGACGCCATATCTGCGCGTCCCACGAATCTGGCCCCCGCGCTATTTTTATAACTATCACTTAAGAAGACTAAGCACGTACTTTCTGATCTCATTTTTTTAATTTCCTTTTTATTTATCGAACCTCTAGCACACCCCTCGAGCGTTGAACTCACCGGAATGTGCTGTGTTTGTTTATTTAATGTTTCTTAAGCTATTTTAAGATCTCAAGTACGAGTATTTTTTAATTAGAAATATGATAAAATGTCTTGAATTTTACAGACCAATACCATTTAATTATATTAAAGACCCTAAATAAAAAAAGATTGAACTGTCAGGGCATACAATAATTATTAATAATTAATTTTTAAAACTAAATTAGATGAAACACTAAAAGTAAAAAAAAATAAAATTAAACCCTTTCTCTCCACTGACAATTATAAATACACAAACCAAGAAAGTGAGGTGGAAATATGCAGGAATTGAATAGAAAATGACCAGCTATTTTTATCCGGATATCCAGTTCCAACTCAATCGACAAAATCATGAATTATAACACTCTAACACTTTTGTATTAATGAAAAGGCGCAGAGGAAAGCACGGCGAACGTTAGGCTGACTGATTTTAATTGTGTCTCGCACGTTTCAAATTCCCGCAGAGGCAGCGACCGCGCAGGAAAGATGAATGGAATTTGCTGAGGGGTTTGTGTCAAAGCGTCAAAGGGAGGAAACTTCTATTGAAATAGAGTTCTCTGCAAACGAACCCCTCATTTCTCGCTCGAACGCCAAAGAAGCAGAATAAGCCATAAGAATGGGGAAAGTGCGGTTTTACAACCGACTATTTTTTGTTTTACTAACTGCAACCACTTTCCTCGTTTCCGGAATTGCTTCCACGAAGACAATTGATGGTAAGAATTTTTATTTAGAGCAGATAGAAATTTGACAATTATAGTGACCTTTATTTTGAACCTGGACTTTATCACCAAGCATTTATTTTCCATTTTTTTAGAGGAAATTTTTTATTTGTATAGCGATGTAAAACAATCAATGATCTTGCTCTTGTTTGTATTTAATTTTCGGCCTGCAATCTAAAATTATTTGTGCGATTATTCACTCGCGGCCAGACGGGTGCCACAATGAATTCAAAGGAAAAAGGGGATAGAGACTGCAATGGACCCTGGCAGCCACATTCCTGTGTGGAATGAAAAGACCGATAAATATATGGAAAAATATTTTGAATTTACTTCTCAAAATTCTCAGCATTTCTTGAGTGTTTTATAAATTCTTGTAATATGCCGGCGCATGCATAATTATTACGAGCTTTGCAACTATAATATTTAATTTCGTGTGTTTACTATCATTAAATTTTTAGAGGCAGCCAATTACTTATTACACCTGTCGGAGAGTGTATTTCTTTTCGAATGTTCGCCGCACAAGAGGATTGAATTCTCTCCATGGCCGAATCTTTCTTCTCTCCCGATTCTCCTGTTCGCATAAAAGACAAGATAATTTTGAATCAAACCTTGAAGTTTGTCTCATTTTGCCACAAGTAAATTTTGACATACAGTTCGTTGTTTGAAAAAATTTCAGTGCACACAAGTATTTCAAACAAAACACTGCACACTCTCGCGGTTACTCGCTAATTCCAACGATTCAATTATTAATTAATTTTATGTCTCCGAACCATGTCAAACATTTAAAGAATAATAATGTCCGAATTTGAATTAAATTCGAATTGTTTTTTTATTTCTCTACAGAAATTTTGGAGGAATTAAGATATGACATAGTTTTCTATGACGAATACTACTCGTTGAAATTCTACTATGTGAACTACCTAGAAGGCGGTACCGATTTTCTATGGGAAAATATGGAGAGTGAAGAAAATGCGAAGAAGTTGAGCGACAACCAATTCGTTGATGGAGGAAAGGTATGTAAAAATTAAAAAAGTATGTTTTAAAGGTTTTAGAAAAAAATTGAATTTCAGGCATTGATTAACCTGCCTTTTGGATTTCCATTTTTTGACCTAAATGTCACCCAAGTAGCAGTGACAAAAGAAGGGACAATTCAATCAGCTGATCCTTCCCCTAATTGGATCATCACTCCCTTAAACGCCGAGTTGAAAATGGCTAGCTGCAATATTTCATACCTCTTTCAAGGTGAGCGTGAAAAATATAATTAAATTTAATTTTTTTTTGCCACGGCACAGATTTATCTCTTATGTTTTAATTTTAACTGATGACTAAATTTTAAACAAAATGATGCGAATCAATCAACAAATATCCTTCGAAAACCATCTCTTATATTCAAAATTCTGAATACCAATAAAATTCTAGCATAGGGGCAACAAATAAAAACAAAATATTTTTCAGAAAATGCCCTCTACGTCCAGTGGAACAACTTTAGGGTCGACCACACATTTTTCAAAGAATACGATTTCAGCTTTCAAGTGAGACTGAGCGCCAGAGGAGAAATCAATTTCGTTTACAGGAAAGTGCCCTACAACATGATGTTTTTGCAGCAAATTTGTGACTGCCTAAAACACAAATTTGGAGTCATTTATTCTTATGAGCAAGTTGAACCCTTTAATGAAACTTACGAACTTGGATATAAAATGGATTTTGCAAGAACCCAAGTCGTGCAAGGCACCTTTATCAGATTTTTAATTGCTGACACGTGCTTGTTTAAAAATTCCTGTGAGAGTTGCACCGAAACAGAATATAATCTCACCCCGAATCAAAATGAACGATGCTCGTGGTGCCCGGCAATTCAGAAGTGTTCCAGCAAGAGGGACAGTTTGCAGGGAACGTGGAGGAAGAAGAACTGTGATTATGATTCCGTGAATGAATCGTATTACTGCAATAACATCGACTGGAGAAGTATGAACGAAATTTTTTATGGTTTATGTTAAAGGTGTTGGTTATAAAATTAATTCATGGATTAATTTTTAATGAAAGGTAAAGGGAAAAAGAGAAAATCATTTTTTAGCCAGGGAACGATTAGGAAATAAATTAATCGTTTGAATTAGTAATAGTGCTGTTTCAATTCACAGTAATATTGGCTTTAAAATTTGCAAAGCAAGAGCGAGCAGCAACCTGACAAAAATATTTCTTCTCGAGAGGGATAAAACCTGGAAATTGGTATAATGTGGCAAAGGTCGCATTGAGAGGAATAGAAAACTAGCAAGACTGATATTAAAGCAATCAGCAATGCTTATTTAAAATGCCTTAAAAACAAATGATAGTATTTAAACGCGTCTTACACGAACTTACGCTTTGGAGCCAAACAACATAAAAATCGTTAATTTAATCACAAAAAAATATTATGTATATATATGAACAGCGGGGCCAGATTCGTGCGATGCGCAGATATGGCGTCCAGTGGAGTGTGGCGCGAAAAAACGGTCACGTGAAAATGCGCGAAAAGAACCAAGTTCTGGTCAATATTGTGACTGATAATTTTCATTTGTCTTTTTGATCGTAAAAACAAACTCTTGACACTCGTACGGCAATCCAAAGAGAGCTTTTTGTTTCCCACATTCACACGCCATCTTGCATCTGCGCAGTGCGAGCCAATTTTATCGCATATCCGGCCCCTGCTGGATCACTATAGACAGAACAGGTGCATGATTGTATATTATTTGCTGGTGTTTGGACCTCTTTAAATATAAAAGCTGCAAGAAATAACTATTGAAAACTATTTTTTTTTTAAATTTCAGTAAATAGTCGGTTCGACGCTGACCTCATTCTTCCCTGGATAGTATGTGTCATCGTGTTTGGGGCTTTGATAGGCATATACTTTCGTTTACCACGTGGTTTTATTGAAGATTTTTGTACATCATTGAGGGAACGGCTTGGAGAAAACAATGAACCGGTGGAACCCACGAATCAGCCAACTCGGCTGAATAATCAAGTCGGAAATCAGAACAATAACTTACAATTAGAAGCTCAGGAAGAGCAGGAAGACAAAAATATACCCAATGACGGGGAGAATAACCCTACCCAAATTAAAGAAACAAGTGTATAAACTGTTGGCCCTTTGGGCACTCCAATAGAAGTATTAGGAAAATACTGTACATATATAGAAGCCCATTTCGCAGGGCTAGAGAATGAACAATCAAATAAATTTTGAGAATAGTTTACATATGTTTTTCAATTACATTTACCTCGAAAATTTCAATTAGACTTGCTCAAGTATGTAAGTTTTAATTTTTAAAAGCAAGAGATCTTCCATCACCAATTTTCTATTAGCCTAAATAGTTTACATAGCTATCGTTATTTTTTTTGATTTAGCCAAAAATAAAAATAAAAGACTGTATAAATATCTGCAGTATGTTACGCAGGCTGTGCTACATTTTTTGTCGATCGAACCTCTGCTCAGAACATCCAGTGAGCTTTGAGGTCATCAGGCAAAAATACGGACACGAACGAGAGAAGGGAAGTCATTAATTATGATACATGAACACTTTTGTGTATTAGTGGAAACGCGCAGAGTTGTGAACAGTGATGGTTAAGCTGATTATAAATGTTTCGCACGTTTCGAATTCCCCCAGAAGCACCGACCTCAGGAAAGGTGAAAGGATTTTGGAGAGGGATTTGTACCAAAGGGAGGAAACTTCTATTGGAATAGCGTTCTCTTGCTAAAGAACCCCTCATTTGGCTCATTTCTCGTTCGAACGCCAAAGAAGTCGAAAGCTAAAAGAATGGGGAAAGTGCAATTTTACGAACGTTTTCTTTTTGTTTTACTAACTTCCACCGCTTTCCTCGTTTCCGGAATTGCGTCCCTGGATTCAGTTGATGGTAAGAATTTTTACTCAGCACAGATAGAAATCTGATAATTATTTATTTTGTCCTGGATTTTGAACCTGCCCTTTAACACCGAGCATTGAATATTTAAAAAACATTTTAGAGGAAATTTTTTTAATTGTATGGCAATTTAATACAATCAAAGATCTTGATCTGATTTTTATTTAATTTTCGGTCTGCAATCTCCAATTATTCACTCGCGGCCAAATGGTTGTTTCGATGAATTCGAGGGTAAATGGTTAGACCTGGTACAGGTAGCCACATTCCTGAGTGAAATGACACAACCAATAAAAAGATATGGAAAAAAATTCGAATTTTTGTCTCAAGCCTCACAGCATATCTAGAATTCTTGAGTGTTTTAGAAATTCTTGGAACATAATGGCGCATGTTTAAATATTACTAACTTTGCAGCCAAGGTTCTTTACTTTTGTGTGTTTAATATCATTAAATTCTATCGGAGAATTTTTAGAGGCAGCCAAATCAATATTGCACATGTCCGAGCGTTTATTTTTTTCAATGTTCGCCGCACAAGAGAATTAGAGAGTGGAGTAAATTTCTCCGTGGCCGAATCTTTTCTCTCACCCGATTTGATCCTGTTATTAGCACAAAGGAGAATTTTTAATCAAACCTTGTAGTTTGTCTCAATTTGCCACAAGTTTATTTTGAATACGGCTCTTGCTCGTTCTGCACGTCGTTCGAAAAAATTTCAGAACACGCTCACACATTTTAACACCACTTAAAATGCTTTTCGCGGTGACCTGCTAATTCTGACGATTCAGTTATTAATTAATTTTATTCCTCCCAACCAAGTCTAACATTTTAATAAAATTAATTTCATAATTATTTGATTTATTTTCAAATGGATTATTATTTCTCCACAGAAATCTTTGAGAGAAAAAATTATAGCATAGTTGACTTTGACAAAAATTACTCGATGAAATTCCACTATGTCGACTATCAAAACGATGGTCTCGATTTTCTATGGAGAAATATGGAGAGTGATGAATATGCGATCGAGTTGAGAGACGACCAATTCGTAGATGGACAGGTAGGTAAAAATTTAAAAAAAAAATTGTTTTTAGTTTAAATTTGATTTTTATAGTTGTCGCTTTTTCTGCATTTTGGATTTCCATTTTTTGACCGCAATGTCACCCACGTAACAGTGACACAACAAGGGACAATTCAATCTGTAGATCCTTCCGTTAATTGGACCATCGCTCCCTTAAAGGCAAAATTCGGAATGACCCGCAGCAAAATTTATTTCCTGCGAGAAGGTGAGTTTTAAAAATAAATTGAACTCACGGAGTTCTTGCCACTGCGCATATTAATCTTATTTATATTTAAATCTCAACTTTAGTCGAAACTGAAAAATAATTTCAAACCAAATTATGCGAAATCAATCAAGATAAATCTGAATATAAACTAAAAAGTCAGCAGCATTTTTATTGCATATTCAATTTGGATCAAATGTTTTCCGCTCTGGATGGTGTTGCAATAATTACTTTTGATTGAAGCAATTGTTAGGACAACCTACCCCTAAGAAAATAATCCCTTTACTTCTACGTGATTGACTATAAGACGGTGCTTATGTAACACCATCTCAAACCTTTTAAATCGGTCTAAAAAAAACAAACCGTCTATGTTTCATCGAAAACCATCTTATATTCAAAATTCTGCATACCGATAAAATTTTAGTAGGGCTACCATTAAAAACAAAATATTTTTCAGATGACGAAATCTACATCCAGTGGAACAACTTCCGATTCGACCACGCATATTTCAAAGAACGCGATTTCGGCTTTCAAGTCAGTCTGAGCGCCACAGGAGACATCGTTTTCGTTTACAAGAGAGTGCCCTACCACTTGAGGCTTGTGCGGGAAGTTTGTGATGACTGCCTCGAAAATGAATTTGGAGTCAAATATTCTTATGAGGAAGTTCGGCCTGCTATTGAGCAAGTAGTTGGATTTTTTTTTGTTAATCCGGCAGTTCCGGCAAGTTCGAAAACTTACGAGCTTGGATATTCCACGGATTTCGAAAAAATCGAAGTTAGGCCAGGGACCTTAATCGTATTTTCAATGGCTGACACGTGCATGTTTCAAAAATCGTGTGACGGTTGCACCAAAACTAATTTTCAACTCACCCCGCAACGTCTACAACGATGCCATTGGTGCAAAAAAATACAGAGATGTTCCAGCCTTAGAGACGGTGTACGGGACGAGTGGTATAAGAAGACATGTCATCACGATCCCCTGGAACATCCGTATTTCTGCAATAACATTGACTGGAGAAGTATGAAACATTTTATTTTATGTTAATGGTCTTGGTTATAAAATCTATTCATTGATAAAAATTTAATCGATAAAGAGGGAATATGGGCAAAACTATTTCCTTTTTAAACATTTATAGCTGCAAGGAAATAACCATTGTTTTTATTTTTTGTTATTTCAGAAAATCATAAGTACGTGTTTCTCTGGATATTATGTATTGCCATTCTTGGGGCTGTTTTTATCTTCTTCAGTTACTTACCAGATGAGATTTGCGAAATATCATTAGGTTGTAACAATGATCAGGAGGAGCAGGAAGACGAGAATAGACCTAATGACAGGGAGAATGACCCCGCCCAAATGAGAGAAACAAGTGTGTAAACTGTTGGCCTGTTGGTTAGGAAAATACTCTGTACATATAGAAGCCCATTTTCCAGGGCTTGACCAAAATAAAGTAAACTTTTAGAAAAGTTTATATGCGTTTTTTATTTTATTTACCTTCGCTACCTTGGTAATTACAATTAGACTTTCAGAAGTACGGAAGTTTCCATTTTTAAGCAAGGTTTTTTCCATCAACAATCTTCAATTGGCCTAAATAGGATACATAGTTTTTAAAATAATTTCTTGATTTTAGTACAAATAGCCATATTTTATTTTTTTATCTAGAAAGCGGTATAATTTCATATTTTTATTTTGGCCAAAAAAATTTCATCAGTTGCAAGCCTTTTATTTATTTTGCCTTTTAAGATCTCAATAAGGACGAGAATTACTTAATGAAAAAAATTTAAAAATTACCGTCATTTTTGTAATCTAAGATCATTGCATACAGTTATGAATTATATAAGACATAAATCCTTTTACATTAGAGGAAACGCGCAGAGGTGTGGACAGTGATGGTTAAACTGATTATAAGTGTTTCGCACGTTTCGAATTCCCAAAGAGGCAACGACCTCAGGAAAGATAAAAGGAATTTGCGGAGGGGTAGTTTGTGTGAAAGGGAGGACACTTCTATTGGAATAGAGTTCTCTGCTAACGAACCCCTCTCATTTCTCGTTTGAACGCCAAAGAAGCAAAATAAGCCATAACAATGGGGAAAGTGTGGTATTACGACCGACTATTTTTTGTTTTACTAACTGCAACCACTTTCATCGTTTCCGGAAATGCTTCCACGAAGAAAATTGATGGTAAGAATTTTTATTTAGAACAGATAGATATTTGACAATTATAGTGACCTTTATTTCGAACCTGGCCTTTATCACCAAGCATTTATTTTCCATTTTTTTTAGAGGAAAATTTTTTAATTGTATATAGCGATGAAAAAAATCAATGATCTTGCTCTTGTTTGTATTTAATTTTCGGCCTGCAATCTAAAAATGCGAGTCCGATTATTCTCTCGCGACAATAAAGGTGTCTCATTAATTTCAAATGAAAAGGGGTTATAGAGTACAGTGGAGCCTGATAGCCACATTCCTGCTTTGCATGACGTGACCAATAAATATATGGAAAAATATTTCGAATTTTCATCTCAAAACTCACAGCGTATCTTGAATTCTTAAGGGTTTTAGAAATTCTTAGGGAATAAGACAGCGCAAGTTTAATTATTACGAACTTTGCAGCCAGGTTCTTTAATTTTGTGTGCTTAATATTGTTAAGTTCTATCGGAAAATTTTTAGAGTGGACTAAATCTGTCCTCTCTCCCGATTTGATCCTGTTAGCATAAAAGAGAATTTTTAATCAAACCTTGTAGTTTGTCTCAATTTGCCAAGTTAATTTTAAATACGACTCTTGCTCGTTCTGCACGTTGTTTGAAAAATATTCAAGTATTTCAACTCCACTTAAAATGCTTTTCAAAAACACTGCACATTCTCGCGGTGACTTGCTAATTGCGACGATTCAAATATGAATTCATTTTATTTCTCCAAACCAAGCCTAATATTTAAATAATGTTGATTTCATAATTTAAAATATTTTCAAATGATTTATTATTTCTCTACAGATATATTGGAGAGAATAAGATATGGCATAGTTGACTTTGACAAATACTTCTCGATGAAATTCCAATATGCCGACTATCGAAACGAAGGTTCCGATTTTGTATGGAAATATATGGAGAGTGAAGAAAATGCGACCAATTTGAGCGACGACCAATTCGTAGATGGAAAGGTAGGTAAAAATGTATATAAAAAAATGTTTTTAGTTTAAATTTGATTTTTATAGGTGTCGATTGATCTGCCTTTTGGATTTCCATTTTTTGACCGCATTGTCACCCGCGTAGCAGTGACGAAAGAAGGGATAATTCAATCAGATGAGCCGTCCGTTAATTGGACCATCGCTCCTTTAAAGGCCAAAATTGGAATGACCCGCAGCAATATTTCCTACCTGTCTCGAGGTGAGTTTGAAAAATAGATTTAACTCACGGCACGTATTTCTCTTATATATTTAAATCGTAACCTTAGTAAAAACTAACAAATAATTTCGAACAAAATTATGCGAAATCAATCAAGATAATTTTGATCCTAAACTTAACGGCTCGCAACATTTTCAGAAAACGACATCTACATCCAGTGGAACAACTTTCGATTCGACCACATATATTTCAAAGAGCACGATTTCAGCTTTCAAGTCAGACTGAGCGCCAGAGGAGACATCGTTTTCGTTTACAAGAGAGTGCCCTACCACTTGAAGCTTGTGCGGGAAGCTTGTAAATGCCTCGAAAATGAATTTGGAGTCAAATATTCTTATGAGGAAGTTCGGCCTGCTATTGAGAAAAGAGACGATTATCCGGCAGTTCCGGCAAGTTCGAAAACTTACGAACTTGGATATTCCGTGAATTTCGATAAACTCGAAGTCAGGCCAGCGAATTTAATCCGATTCTCAATGGCTGACACGTGCGTGTTTCAAAAATCGTGTGAGGACTGCACCGAGACTAAATTTCGTCCCACCCCGCAACGTCTACGCCGATGCTTTTGGTGCCCAAAAATTGAGAGGTGTTCCAGTCTTAGAGACAGTGTAGAGGGCGAGTGGTATAAGAAGACATGTCATCTCGATCTCGTGGAACATCCGTATTTCTGCAATAACATTGACTGGGGAAGTATGAAACATTTTATTTTATGTTAAAGGTTTTGGTTATAAAATCTATTCATTGATAAATTTAATCGATAAAGAGGGAATAAGGGCAAAACCGTTTCCTTTTTTACAGCGGGGGCTGGATGTGCGATAAAATTGGTTCACACTGCGCAGATGCAAGATGGCGTCTGAATGTGGAAAACAAAAAGCTCTCTTTGGATTGCCGTACGAGTATCGATATCTAAAAGACACAAGTAATGCAAATTATGCGTCACAATATTAACCAAAACTTGCTTCTTTTCGCGCATTTTCACGTAACAAATTTTTTCGCGCCAAATCTGCGCGTCGCACGAATCTGGCCTCCGCTGCTTTTTTACATTCATTTTTTAGCCAATGAAAGATTCGGAAAAAAATGGTTTGAATTGAAATTATTTATTTATAATTCGACAGGCTTACAAAATTCAGTACTGTCGTATCGTTTAAATTTAAAATTTTCATGCCAATCGAGTGGTGACCTGCCAAAATATTATTCTCTTCGCTAGAGGTAAAAATAAATAGTAATTCGTACAATGTTTCAACGGTTGCTACGAAATAAGGAATTGAAATCAAGCTAGACTGATATTTAATTAATCAGCGATGCTTGATTAATTTGTCGTAAAAACCCATTATACTATTCAAACCAGTCATGCATTTATTCTTTAAATCCAAACTTAATAATTAGTATATGTGTGTGTGTGTTTGTGTGTGAATCACTATAGATAAAAGATGCATGATTGTATTTGCTGGTGTTTGGACCTCTTTAAAAATTAATAGCTGCAAGGAAATAACCATTGTTTTTTTTTTGTTTTTTCAGAAAATCCTAAGTACGTTTTTCTCGGGTTAATAGGTATTGGCATTGTTGCGGCTGTTTTAATCCTCATCGGCATCTTGCTCAAATACATGCCAGATAGGCTTTACATAGCACTATTTGTTTGTAACAATGATCAGGAGGAGCAGGAAGTCGAAAATAGACCTAATGACGGGGAGAATGACCCCGCCCGAATTCAAGATACACCTATGTAAACTGTTGGCCTGTTGGGCACTCCAATAGAAGTATTAGGAAAATACTGTACATATAGAAACCCATTTTGCAGGGCTAGACAAAAATAAACTTTTAGAATAGTGTATAATATGTGCGTTTCTTATTACATTTCCCTTCGCTGCCTTGAAAATTTCAATTAGACTCGCTGAAGTACGTAGGTTTTCATTTTTAAGCAAGATTTCTTCCATCACAAAACTATAGTTTACAGTTTTTTTGTTACAGTTCCTTGATTTTTATACAATGTGCCATACCAATTTTTATTTATCGAAATATAATAATAACAGACACAGTAAAATATCAGTATAGTTAAATTTTCAATTCTATTTTATGCAACCTGTGCAGCACCAATGCCATGCAGGGCAGCAACAATTTTTTGTCACTGTGCCATGCACTTCTCACTTGAGAATCTTACTGTGGGCCGAGACAGGCCCTCGGGGCTGCTATGCGCTCTGTGGCCTCCGCCCTACTGACTCACCCTGGGCCGCCTCGTGGTGCCGATGCTCAGCTGCTGTCGCTTTGGGGCCTGGACTCCCTCAGGCTGGCCTTTTAGAGCTATCCTGATTTTTATAAATAAATTAAATCGGTGCATCTTCTGAATTTCCCTTCACACCTACGCAGACACTTTAACTCTAATTTCGTCAAATGAACGCTGGTCTTTTTATTTTATTTTTATTTTTTTAGCAATTTTATCGAACCTCTGCTCAGCACGTCCCGTGAGCTTTGGGCTCATCCGGCTTGAATGTATAAAAATACGATTACGAACGCGAGAAGGCAAGAAATAATGTTGGGTCTGTCAGCAGATATAAAAATCCTTAATTTTCAACACGGATTCACTCTAAAAATTAGTATCTCCTATACCAGAATCGAAAACCATATACTTAATCCCCACTTGACGATGAGTTCTGGACCCTCCCTTAAAAAGAAAGGAATCTCGCCAGCACTGACAATTAAAATACACATATCACCAAAGTGCACTCGTGTGAGGCAGGGAAAAATGCAGAAGTTGCGGAAAATATTATCAAATATTTTTTCTGAATGTCCACTTTCCACTTAGTCAACAAAATCATGAATTAAAATATTGTGAAACAATTTTATATTTGTAATAATTAAAAAGGCGCAGAGGAAAGGACAATGAGTTTAAATGTTTCACGCGTTTCGAATTCAAACAGAGGCAGGGAATGCAGAAAAGATGAATGGAATTTGATGAGGGGTTACAGTCAAAGCGATGAAAACTTTTATAATAATAGAGTCCTCTGCAAACGAACCCCTCATTTCTCGTTTGACCGCCAAAGAGGTCGAAAGCTAAAAGAATGGGGAGAGTGCAATTTTACGACCGAATTATTTTTGGTTTAATAACTGGCACCGCCTTCTTCGTTTCTGGAATTGTATCCACGGGGACGTATGATGGTAAGAATTTATGATCAGCAAATATGGAAATCTGATAATAATATTGACCTGGCTTTTGAACCCGAATTGAATTCGAAGGAAAAGGGTTAGACCTGGATATGGTGACCACATTCCTGTGTGGAATCACAAGATATTCTCAAGATTATTCAATCATTTTATTTCTCCAAACCAAGTCTATCTCATTAAAATAAACTTAAATTCCAGATTTTCAATTCGTCCTGGTTTCGGCAAAATTGCGCAACGTTCAACAAACACCCAAATTTTCACTGTCGAATTGATTGTTGACCTTTTCTTGCAACAAGGAAATTCGCGTTTGGTTGTTGAAAGTTACGCAATTTTGCCGGGACCAGGACGAATTCAATTCTGTTTATTTCTCCATAGCAGTAGGTCAAAAAATTAATCATGATATCACAAACAAATCACATTAATGGAGAAATTTAGGCATTTTTTGTAGTATTAGCGAGCAACCCGCTGAAGCTGACGATCGGTAAAAACAGCAATAGTTTTTACTACCCGAACCACTCGCCACACATTTTGAATTAATTTTAAATTTTTATTGTTTTCTCAACAGAATTAATGGAGCTTGCTTTTATTGGAACTGACCAATACAGCTCGGTGAAATTCCACTACACCAAACACTATCCAGCCAGTTTTTTTTGGGTAAATATGGAGAGTGGAGAACAGGCGGTCAAGTTGACAGACGACCAATTCACCAATGGATCGGTAGTTAAAAATTTAAAAAAATATATATTTATATTATTTTTTAATTGAATTTTAGTCATTGATCTATCTGCCTTTTGATTTTCAACTCTTTGACCACATTGTCACCCGCGTAGCAGTTACAAAAGAAGGGATAATCCAATCAGCTGATCCTTCCGTTAATTGGACCATCGCTCCCATAAACGCCAAATCCGGAATGAGCCGCTGCGATATTTCTTATATGTTTAACGGTGAGAATAGAAATTTATTTTAAATTCCAGGAGTTTCTACCACGTTTCTTATATTTCAATCTTAATTGATAAATAAATTTGAAACAAAATTACGCGAATCAGTCGAGATCCTCTAACATTCAAAACTCTGCATACCAATAAAACTAAAAACAAAATATTTTTCAGGGTACGGGCTTTATATCCAGTGGAACAACTTTCGTTTCAAGTACAAAAACTTTGAAGACGATTTCAGCTTTCAAGTCAGACTAGGCGACAAAGGAGAAATCGATTTCGTTTACAGGAGAGTGCCCTACAACATGACATTTTTGCGGCAAACTTGTCGCTGCCTCGGAGAAAGCTTTGGAGTCACGTTTTCTCGTCAAGAAGTGTATAACGTTCTCCCCTACTATGAAACTTTCGAGCTTGGATTTTCCGCCGATTTCAGACAATTCACAGTCAAGGACGGGACCGTAGTCAGATTTTTAATGGCTGACACGTGCATGTTTCAAAAATCCTGCGAAGATTGCATGAAAACAGAATATCATGTCACCCGGAATGAAACTGCCCCTTGCTGGTGGTGCCCAAAATTTAATAAGTGCTCCAACAAGAGGGACATTTTTAAGCACTTGTGGAACATGGGGATGTGTGATCGTAAACACTTCGATTATTGGGATTACTGCACCACCTCCTTGAAAGGTATTGCAAATATTTAATTTTATGATGTAAATATTGGTTATAAAATCCATTCGTTGATTAATTTAATCGAGGAAGAGGAAATAAGGACAAAATCATTCTCCTTTTCACATTTATTTTTGAGCCAAGGAAAATTCGAAGATAATGGTTTGAATTTCTATTATTTATTTATAATTTGGGAGCCTTTCAAATACAGATTTAAATAATTCCGTTTCAATCTAGAGTTAAATTGACTTTAAAATTAATATTGCAATCGAGCGGTGACCTGAAAAAAAAAATTATTTCTCCGCCAGAGCGAAAAATTCCTTGCTGAATTAAAATATTTACGGAATTGCTTGATTAAAGTGGAATGCTGCAAGAAAATAACTATTAAAATTTTTTTTCAGATGGTAATGAGTATGCTGACGTATGGTTTATATTTTTCTTCGGATTTGGGTGTATTATACTCGCCGGCTGTTCTAACGTGGCTCCCAAAAGAGCGTGGAAAGGGCCTGGAGACACGGGACTGAAGGATCAAATAAATCAAGCAGGAAATCAGAACAGTTACGCAGATGACGAGGAAGATGAGGAATACGAGGATATTACATTTGAATGGGAGGATTACCCCATCCGAATTGAAAACACTTATGTGTAAATTGAAGTTGGCCTTTTGGTCAGTCCAATTGAAGCAGGAAAACATTGTACAAATACAAGTCCATTTTTCAGGGCTAGGGAATAATCAAATGTAAATTTTTTTGAATCAGATTATATGTGTTTCTATTATATTTACCTTCGCTACCTAGAAAATTTCAATTAGACTCGCTGAAGTACGTAAGTTTTCATTTTCTCTCATCAGTTTTTTTAAAAAGTTCCTTGATTTTAATACAAATATATTCCATACCTACATTTATTTAGCCAAAAAATAATAATAGACATTTAGTAAATATTATTATAGTTAATTCTCTAACTTTTTGTTTTGTTTAAAGGCGCAGAGGAAAGGATGGTGAAGGTTAGGCTGAGTTTAAATGTTTCGCACGTTTCGAATTCCCACAGAGGCAGAGAACGCAGATAGGATGAATGGAATTTTCTGAGGGGTTTGTATCAACTCTATTAGAATAGAGTTCTCTGCTAACGAACCCCTCATTTCTCGTTCGAACGCCAAAGAAGTCGAAAGCTAAAAGAATGGGGAAAGCGCAATTTCACGGCCGATTTCTTTTTGTTTTACTAACTGCCGCCGCTTTCCTCCTTTCCGGAATCGCGTCCACGAAAGCAGATGATGGTAAGAATTTTTACTTAGCACAGATGGGTATCTCAATGAAATCAAAGGAAAAAGGGGAAAGAGACAACACTGGAACCTGGCGGCCACATTCCTGTGTGAAATGACAAGATAAAATTATAAATCTGGAAAAATATTTTAATTTTCACCTCGACATTCTCAGCATTTCTTGAGTGTTTTAGAAATTCTTGTAATATGCCGGCGCATGCTTAATTATTACGAGCTTTGCAGCTAGAATATTTAATTTTGTGTTTTTACTATCATTAAATTCGAGCGGGATTTAATTTTTAGAGGCAGCCAATTCAATATTACATGTTGTGTTGGAGTGTGTATATCTTTTTCAATGTTCACCGCACAAAGAGAAATGGAGAGTGGACTAAATTTCTCCGTGGTCAAATCTTTCTTCTCGTCCCATTTTATCCAGTTAGCATAAAGGACCAGATAATTTTGGTCTCAAATCTCATTTTGGATAATAAAATTTGCATACGGCTCGCTTTTCGAAATTTTGCACACTTTCGCGGATAATTTAATTGATTCATTTTATATTTCCGAACCAAGTCTAATATTTAAATATAATTAGTTTAATAAAATTCGAAATAAACTAAAATGGTTTATGATTTATCTTCAGAAATCGAGGAGGAGAAAGGAAATGAGGTCTATGACACTGACGAATACAACTCGATGAAAATCCACTATTTCAACTATCCAGAAGACGGTGCTAATTTTCTATGGATAAATATGGAGAGTGAAGAAAATGCGACAAATTTGAGCGACGATCAATTCGTTGATGGAAAGGTATGAATAAAATTGTAAAAATTATTCAATACTTTTATAAAAAATTTGAATTTTAGGCGTTCATTGATCTTCCTTTTGGATTTCAACTTTTTAACCTTAATGTCACCCAAGTAGCAGTCACAAAAGAAGGGACAATTCAATCACAATATCCTGCCGTTAATTGGACCATCGCTCCCTTAAACGCCGAACACGGAATGACCCGCTGCAATATTTCCTACCTCTTTCAAGGTGAGTTTGGAAAAGAAATTGAATTCATGGATTTTCTGCCACAGAAATGATTATTTAGTTCAATAATAAATCTGAATACACACTCGATTTGGATCAAAAGTATTCTGTTGTAGACGGTTTCTTATTAGAGTCTCTTATTTTGAGAATAATTATTTTTTTGCACAGTTTATCATCTATTTGTGGAGGTTTTTTTAATTTTATTTTGCTATATACTAAAAAACAAAATATTTTTCAGATAAAAACCTCTACTTCCAGTGGAACAACTTTCGATTCCGCCACAAAAACTTCAAAGAACACGAGTTCAGATTTCAAGTAAGACTGGCAGGAGAAATTGAATTCGTTTACCAGGAAGTGCCCTACAACTTGGCTGATTTGCGGGAAAATTGTTCCTACTGCCTCGGAGATAAATTTGGAGTCACGTATTTTCATCACGAAGTTTTCGAATTTCCCCCCTACAATGAAACTTACGAGCTTGGATTTACCATGGATTTCGAAAAATATGACGTCAAACAAGGGACTGTGGTCAGATTTGCCACGGCTGACGAGTGCATATTTCGAACAAACTGCTATGATTGCACCGAAACTAAATTTCATCTGAACGAGGATGAAACTGCCCGATGCTCGTGGTGCCCTGCAATGCAGAAGTGTTCCAGCACGAGAGACAGTTTTCGGCACTTGTGGAGGAGTGAAGGATGTGATATGAATTACGTGAAAGGTCGGATTGGTTGCTACTTCTTGCAAGGTATCAAAATATTTTATTTTATGTTATTAAATCCATTCATAAGGGAAAAATTATTGCCTTTTTACATTTTAATTGTTTCAACTGTAATTATTTATTTATATTTTGCTGGTGTTACGACCTCTTTAAAAATTAATAGCTGCAAGAAAATAACTATTATTTTGTTACTTTCAGTACCTGGCAGGTCCATTCATAAAGTGATTGCGTATTTCTCCTTGGTCTTCATGTTTGTGGCTACTGTAGCCAGCATCATCTGTTGTCTACTAAATAGACCTGCCGAATTAGTACTTTGTGTTGAATCACCGTTGGCATATCTTCGAGCACTCCTCCAACCCACGAATCAGCCAAATCAGCCGGATGCCAATAATCCAGCTCAAGATCAAAACAATGGTCAGGAAGATCTGAATGAGCAGGAGAACCAGGAAGGTCCTGGTGAGAGGGAGAATAGCCCCATCGAAACTCAAGCCACCGACGTGCAGGAAGAAAATGGTACCTTTGTCCTTACACCATCCATCGTTGTGTAAATTGAAGCTGGCCTCTTGGTCAGGCCAATAGAAGCAGGAAAATATTGTACATATACACATAAGTGATTTTTCGCGGCTACTGAAAAATCCAGTAAACTTTCAGAACATATTATAATGTGTTTCTATTATATATTCCTTGAAATTTTTAATTTAACTCGCTGGAGAACGTACATTTTCATTTTTAAGCCAGATTTTGTCCACCATTGATCTTTTAAAGCCTTTACTCTGCAGTTTATTTAACATAGATCATGATTTTAATCTCTATTTGGGCCAAAATAATTATCACGCATAAAAGTGTGTTAATAAAAATTAAGTAAAATCTCTAATTTTAATTTCTGCAACCTGTGCAGCACCAATGCCAGGCAGGGCAGCATCAAAAGACATAATTATTGTCACTGTGCCTTGAGAGGAAAGGACGGTGAAGGTTAGTTAAGGCTGAGTTTAAGTGTTTCACACGTTTCGAATTCCCACAGAGGCATCGACCTCGGGAAAGATGAATGGAATTTGGAGAGGGGTTTGTGTCAAAGCGTCAAAGGGAGGAAACTTCTATTCAAATAGAGTTCTCTGGAAATGAGCTCCTCATTTCTTGTACGAACGCCAAAGAAGTAGAATAAGCCATAAGAATGGGGAAAGCGCAATTTTACGACCGAATTCTATTTATTTTAATAACTTCCAGCGCTTTCCTCATTTCCGGAATTGCGACCACGGAAACAGATGAGGGTAAGAAATTTTACTCAGCACAGATAGAAATCTGATAACTATATTGACCTACTCGATTTTGAACCTGGCCTTTAGCAAAAATAGTATTTTTTTTTAATGATATTTTAGAGGAAAATTGCAATTGAAAATAATCAATGATCATGCTCTGGTTTGTATTGCTTTTTCGGTCTGCAATCTATACTACTCGCGGTAAGATGTGGTGGTACAATTAATGCAAAGGAAAAGGATAGAGACTGCAATGGAAGCTGGCGACCACATTCCTGTGTGGATCGAAAAGACCGATAAATATATGGAAAAATATTTTGAATTTATGTCTCAAACATCTCAGCAAATCTTGAGAATTCTTGGAATTATGCCGGCGCATGCATAATTATTAAGAGCTTTGCATTTGGATCATTAATTTTGTATTATTATCATTAAATTTTACAGGAGAATTTTTTCCAACGTTTCAATTCTTTATTATTCATTTTATTTCTTTGAACCATAAGCCTAAAATTTAAATAAAATTAGTTTACTAAAATTTAAAATGTTTTTTGATTACTCTTCAGAAAACAAGGAGGAAAGAAGATATGCCACTAACGAATACAACTTGATGAAAGTCCAGTATACCAACTATCCAGACGACGGATCGGATTTTCCATGGAAAAATATGGAGATAGAAAAAAATGCGAACAATTTAAGCGACGACCAGTTCGTTGATGGAAAGGTACGCAGAAATTTGTAAAACAATGTTTTTAGTTTTAAATTTGATTTTTATAGGCGGTGATTGATCTGCCTTTCGAATTTCAACTTTTTGACCTCAATGTAACCCGCGTAGCAGTGACGAAACATGGGATAATTCAATCAGAAGATCCTTCGGTTAATTGGATCATCGCTCCCTTAAACGTTGAATCCGGAATGACCCGCTGCAATATTTCCTACCTCTTTCAAGGTAAATTTGAAAAAAAAAACGGCTATAATTATTATTTTGTTCATTAATATCAATCTTTACTTATAAATTATTATAAAATTTGAATCAACATTAAGCGAATCAGTCGAGATCCGAAATTAAACTTTACAGGTGCGGCAGCATATTTACCGCACACTATTTTATTTTGCAATATGGAATATCAATGAAAAATGGCTCGTGCAGTTAGGACAATACTTCAAAAGAAATTAACCATTTTACTGCAATTTATCAAATTCTGCGAATGACTAAAATGGTGCTTATACAAATAAGACCAAATAAAATCTTTCAAATCGGTCTAAAAAATTAGCCAAACATTCCAAACCGTCTTTATTGCATCGAAATATCTCTCAAATTCAAAACTCTGTAAACCAATAAAATTTAGCAGAGGAAAAAACTAAAAACTAAATATTCTTCAGGAAATAACCTCTACGTCCAGTGGAACAACTTTCGATTCAACCGCAAAAATTTTGATGAACACGATTTTAGCTTTCAAGTCAGACTGGGCGACAGAGGAGAAATCGATTTCGTCTACAAGGAAGTGCCCTACCACTTGACAGACTTGAGGGAAAATTGTTACTGCCTTGGAAATTCATTTGGAGTCATGTATCCTTACGAGGAAGTGTTCGACCTCTTCAAGGAAAATTACGATCTTGGATTATTGCTGGATTTAGATGAATACGAAGTCAAGAAAGGGACCGTGGTCACATTTTTCCCGGCTGACGAGTGCATGTTTCGAAAAAACTGCCGTGCCTGCACCAAAACTAAATTTCAAATCAACCCGAAGAAATCTGCCCGATGCTTGTGGTGCCCAAGAATCCAGAAGTGTTCCAGCAGGAGAGACGGTATACGGCACGCTTGGAAAATTAATAAATGTGATACTTATCGCGTGAAAGTCCCGAATTACTGCAATGTCTCCTTGACAGGTATCAAATATTTCATTTTATGATATAAATCTTGGCTATGAAATTCAATCATTGATTAATTTAAAGACTGAAGAGAGAATTAAGGGCCAAAATCATTTGGATTTTTACATTTTTTGGGGGGGTCAAGGAACGATTTGGGAGATAATTGTTTAAATTGTTCTTTTTTGGCAGGCTTACATATTTCAATACTGTTGTTTCAATTTACAGTCATATTGATTTTAAATCAAGCGGTGACCTGCTGTACAAAAAAAATTGAAAACTATTTTTATTTTTAATTTCAGAAACTCCCAGGTCCCTTCATATCCTGATTATATGTTTCTCCACGCTCCTCCTAGTTACGACTCCTATAGTCATCATGTGTTGTTTTCGAAAACAACCTGCCGAAGTAGTACTTTGTATTACATCCCCGTTGGAATGGCTTCGACAATACATCCAGTCCACGAATCAGCCAAATCAGGTGTTTGCCTTAAATAATATGCAGCAGTAGATCAGGAGGACGAGGAAAGGACCTGATGACCTGGAGAACAACCCAACCACTTACGTTTAAATTGAAGTTGGCCTATTGGTCAGTTCAATAGAAGTAGGAAATTATTGTACAAGTACATACAAGCCCTTTTTCACGGCTAGAGAAAAATAAATTAAACTTTTAGAATAGATTATATATGTGTTTCTATCATATTTGCCTTGAAATTTTTAATTTAACTCGCTAGAGAACGTAGGTTTTTATTTTTAAGCCAGATTTTTATCCATAATTTATCTTATATTAGCCTTTACTCTGCAGTTTATTTAACATAGATCATGATTTTAATCTCTATTTGGGCCAAAATAATTATCACGCATAAAAGTGTTAATAAAATTTAAGTAAAATCTCTAATTTTATTTTCTGCAACCTGTGCAGCACCAATGCCAGGCAGGGCAGCATCAAAAGACAATTTGTCACTGTGTCTTGCACTTTTATTATCACTTGAGAAACCCATGCAGGTAATTTAATTATAATTTCTTAAAAAGAACGCTGATCTCATTATTTTATCAGGTAATTTTAAAGCAATTTTATTAAACTTCTGCTCAGCACGACTCGTGAGCTTTGAGCCCAGCGGGCGTGAGGCAAATGCAAATAATAATACGGACACGGACGCGTGGGAAATAATGTTGGGTAGGTCAGCGGCAGATATTTAAAAAATTAATAACAAAATAACGAACACTTATTACATGTAATATTTAAAAATGCGCAGATGAAAGGACAATGAGTTCAAATGTTTCACACGTTTCAAATTCCCACCGAGACAGAACGCAGAAAAGATGAATGGAATTTGTTGAGGGGTTAGTGTCAATGCGATGAAAACTTCTATTGAAATAAACCTCTCACTTTCCGTCCGAACGCCAAAGAGGTCGAAAGCTAAAAGAATGGGGAAAGCGCAATTTCACGACCGATTTATTTTTATTTTAATAATTGCCACCGCTTTCCTCGTTCCCGGAATCGCGTCCACGGATAAAGATGATGGTAAGAATTTATATGTAACACAGATAATTATATATTGACCTTATTTTTTAACCTGGCCATGAGCACTATTTTTATTGATATTTTAGAGAAAAATATTTGTATTGTATGATTTTGCTCTGGTTTATTTTGCATTTTCGGTCTGCAATCTAAATCACTTGCGGTAAGATGGGTGCCACAATGAATTCAAAGGAAAAAGGGGGAAAAGACAACCCTGGAACCTGGCGGCCACATTCCTGTGTGGATTGACAAGATAAAAATATAAATCTGGAAAAATATTTGAATTTACGTCTCAAAATTCTCAGCATTTCTTGAGAATTAAAGAAATTCTTGTAATATGCCGGCGCATGTTTCATTATTACGAACTTTGCAGCCAGGTTATTTTATTTTATTTTGGTATTATTTTTATTGTTTGAAGCGGAGAAATTTGAGAGACATCAATGCAAAATTATGCGAGTGGACTAAATCTCTGTGGCCAAATCTTTCCTCTTTTCCGATTTCCTATCCTGTTAGCTTTAAGGACTTTTGAATCCAATGGTTTAGGTTTTGTCTCATTATTAAAAGCTCAAAATTTGCCTAATGCTTTTGCTCGCTCTGCACGTGCTTAGAAAACTTTTCAAAACACCGAAGGATTTCAACACCACATAAAAGATCATTTTCTAAACTGAAATGCTAATCAGGCTCGCTAATTCTAACGATTTATTTTTCCATTCATTTTGTTTCTTTATAACAAGTCCAACTGATATTATTTTCCAAAATAATTTTAATTTTAAAATGGTATTATTTTAAATACGTTTTGATTTCTCTGACAGAAAAATTCAAAGAGCAATATGGGCACTCCTTCTATGAAACTGACAAATACTACTCGATGAAAATCCACTATTTCAACAAATCCGACACCGTTTCTGAGATATTTTGGAAAGAAATTACGGATCAAAATGATGTGATTGTGTTGAGCGACGACCAATTCGTTGATGGAAAGGTATGTAATAATTTATATGAAATTGTTTAAGTTAAAATTTGAAATTTAGGCGGTAGTTGATCTGCCATTTGGATTTCAACTCTTTGACCTCAATGTCACCCGCGTAGCAGTGACGAAAGAAGGGACAATTCTATCAGCTGATCCTTCCGTTAACTGGACCATCGCTCCCTTGCAGACCAAATTCGGAATGAGCCGCTGCTACATTTCTTACCTAGCTATAGGTAAGTGTGAATAAAGAAATTTTATAGAAATTATTTAGAAAAGAATATTTTTCAGAAAAAAACTTCTACGTCCAGTGGAACAACTCTCTATTCAACCACGAAAGTTTCAAAGAACACGAATTTAGCTTTCAAGTCAGACTGGGTGACAGAGGAGAAATCGATTTCGATTACAGGAGAGTGCCCTACAACATGACAGATTTCCGGAAAAATTGTGACTGCCTCGGAGACAAATTTGGAGTCATGTATTCTCATCACGAAATTTTTGAAGTTTTCCGCCCCTACAATGAAACTTACGAGCTCGGATTTTCGATGGATTTCAAAAACTACGAAGTACAGACAGGGACAGTAATAAGATTTTTCCCGGCTGACTGGTGCATGGGGCAAAAGAAATGCGAGGACTGCGCCAAAACTGAATATCATCTCACCCCGAGTAAAAGTGTCCGATGCTCGTGGTGCCCAGAAATCCAGAAGTGTTCCAGCACGAGGGACAGTTTGCAGCACGTGTGGAAGGAGAACAAATGCGATATTCATCACGTGAATTTCTGCAGCTACGACATTGAAGGTTTCAAATTTTTTTTTGTGTTATAGGTCTTGGTTATAATGTCCATCCATTGATTCATATTCTGGAAAAAGAGAGAATAAGGGCAAAATCATTTGCAGTTTGACATTTTTTAGCCCAGGAACGATTAAAAATTAAAATAATTGTTTAAATTGTCTTATTTTTTGTAAATTAGGGATGCTTGAAATTTTAAATAATTCCGGTAATCATTTTGGTTTTAAAAATTGTTTGCCTTTCTAGCGGCCACCTAAGAAATAATTATTTCTTCGCATTATAAACATCAGCGGGGTCCAGATGTGCGATAAAATTGGTTCGCACTGCGCAGATCCAAGATGGCGTCTGAATTTGGGAAACAAAAAGCCCTCTTTGGATTGCCGTACGATTGTCAAGAGTTTGTTTTTACGATCCAAAAGACACAATTAGTTAAGAGCAATGCAAATTAAACGTCACAATATTGACCAAAACCTGCTTCTTTTCGCACATTTTCACGTGACCGTTTTTTCGCGCCAAAATCCACCGGATGCCATATCTGCGCATCGCACGAATCTGGCCCCCGCTGATTATATTAATCCTGGCTCGACCTCAAACCACCCTCAGTGAATTTTATTCACAAGAAACCAACCTAAAAGCAACAGATTCCCCGGACAAAATTGTTAAATTAATCCATCAGTCCTGACCATAAATTTCAGATCTCTTTAAAAATTATTATCATTAAGTAACAACTATTTTTTTTATAATTTCAGGATATGGATGGCTATATTTTGTCCTGTTTGCATGGACCTTCAAACTTTTAGTCATCATTTGTATATTCTTACAAGATACAATTGTCAAATTATGTTACAAAATACGGCCGGAATGGCTTCGAGAACGCATCCAATCCAGAAATGAGCCAAATGAGCCGGTTGACAATAATCAAGCCGAATATGAGGATAATGACCAGCATGGAAGACTGGATGGTGAGGTCAATAACACTATTCAAGGACTTTAGTTGGGCGGCTGGGCAATTGAAGCAGGAAATTGATGTAAATATTCGAGCCCCTTTTTTGCACGGCTTGCAAAAAGAATTCAATTAAATTTTTAAAATAATTTGGTTCTGCGGAAAAATTTGTGTGTCTCTTACATTTACCTTGACTATCATGAAAATTTCTATTGGATTCGTTGAAAGTACATGTTTTAATTTTTGAGCATGTATTTCTTCCATCATCAATCATTTTATTAAATATTGTACTTTATTTTAATACAATGCCATAAAAATATGTAGCCAAAAAATGATAATAAAAGACATAATAAAAATTATAGTAGTTAAGTCTCTAAATTTATGTTATGCAACTTGAGCAGCACCACTGCCAAGCGGCATAGCATCAATCGGCTCTTTGTCCCATTTTTTGACAAAAGAACGCAGGTAATTTATTGTTGCATTCTTTTGTTTATTTAATGTTTTAATTTGAATTAGAAATATTAAAAATGACTCCTTTTTTAGCACCAAGGGCATAAATATAAACACCCTGCATCAAAAAGATTCAACGGACAAGGCAAAAAATTAAAAATTGATTTTTATATATTTAATTTTGATTTATGTGCAGTTTGAAACTTATTTTACTTAATTAACGGTAAAATTAAACAATTACTCTTCACCGAAAATTAAAATACACACATTTGAGGGGCTAAAATGCAGGAGTTTAATGACCAGCTAATTTTTCTAGAAGTCCACTCTACACCTAGTCAAAAAAAGCATGAAATAATACTTACAATTAAACACAAATTTTGAAATGATGAAAGAGGCGCAAGAGGAGTGAAAAGTGAAGGTAAAGTTGTGTTTGAGTGATTCGCACGTTTCGAATTCCCGCAGAGGCAGCGGCCGCAGAAAGGATGAATGGAATTTGCTGAGGGGTTTGTGTCAAAGGGAGGAAAATAGAGTTCTCTAGCAAAAATCCCCTCATTTTACGTCTGGACGCCAAAGAGTTTGAAAGCAAAAGGAATGGGGAAAGCGGAAGTTTACGACCGACTTCTTTGTGTTTTATATGTTACCACCACTTTCCTCGTTTCCGGAAATGCGTTCACGGAGACAGTTGAAGGTATGAATTTTTATTTCGCACAGATGATAGCATTCTGATAATTGCATTAACCAGAATTTTGAAGTACTTAACCATTGTCTATTTTCATAAAGATATTTTAACGAAAAATATTTTAGCTATGCATGGCAAGATAAACCAGCTAATGATGGTTTAAATATAGAACTTTCGGCCTGCAATTAGAAATGAACTGCCCGATTATTCACTTGCGGCAAGATGGATGCCTCAATGATTTCAAGGAAAAAGAGATAAAGAATAAGAAACCTGGCGGCCACATTCCTGTGTGGAGTTACAAAAATATATTAAAATTTCTGCTCAAAACTCTCAGCATTAAGAAATTCTTGGAATTCTGCGGCGCATGATGATTATTACTAGCTTTTATTTTGTGTTAATTTAATGATCACTATATTATTACAGAAATTAAGAAGGAAATAAGGGCCTCCTTCCATGAATTTGACAAAGACTACTCAATGAAAATCCACTATGCCAACCATCCCGACGACGATGCAGACCGATTTTGGAAAAATATGGAGATTGAAGAAAATGCGAACAAGTTGAGCGACGATCAATTCGTTAATGGAAAGGTATGTAAAAACTTATTAAAACTATTTAAGTGCTTATAGATGCAATTTTAATTTTAGGCGTTGGTGGAACTGCCTTTTAAGTTTTTATTTTTCAACATCAATTACTACAGCGTATCAGTGACAAAAGAAGGGGCAATTCTATCAGACGAGGATCCCGATGCATGGATAATCGCTCCCTTAATGGCCAGGGTCGGAATGGCCCGCTGCAATGTTTCCTATCTCAAACAAGGTGAGCGTGATATTCAATTAAATTTAATTCGTGAAGTTTCTGCCACGGTACAGATTATTTCAATCTGACTCATAAATTGATAAATAAATACACCAGCTGTTTAAGCCTTTAGTGTTCCAAGCCCCAACAGATGGCGCCACCGTATACATTCGTAATAAAATTAATTTTAAGGCGATTTCAGACTCAATCCTGCCACTGAGCATTCTTTGCTTAATATGATTTATTTTAACGTTCTGAAATACAAAATCGATTAAGCCAATCGCCGTAAAATCATGCAAACCATGAAATAACAAATCTTAAAAAGCAAAAATATTTTCCAGGAGATAATTTCTACGTCCAATGGAACAACTTTCGATTCAACCACGACAAATTCGGAGAACAAGAGTTCAGCTTTCAATTCAGACTGAGCGCCAGACGAGAAATCGAGTTCGTTTACAGAAAAGTGCCCTACAACTTGAAAGATTTGCGGAAAAATTGTGACTACTGCCTCGAAGGTAAATTTGGAGTCACATTTCCACATCAAGAAGATTTTAAAGTTCCCCCCTACTATGAAACTTACAAGCTTGGATTTTTAATGAACTTCAAAAAATATGTAGTCAAGCAAGGGACTGTAGTCAGATTTGTCAAGGCTGACAGGTGCATGTTTCGAAAAGACTGTCAGACATGCACCAAAACTAAATTTCGTGAAGGCCCGAAACAATATGCCCCATGCTCATGGTGCCCAGCAATCGAGAAGTGTTCCAGCAGGAGAGACAGCCTGCGGCACATGTGGGAGGAGAACAATTGCGATATTCATCACATGAATGCTTCGGTTTTCTGCAAGTTCGAGAACTTAACCCAGGTGCCAAACCAACGCGGCATTGAGAAAATTATCATTAATTCCACCGGGAATCCCCCTAGATCCATCAGGGTTGACATCTTGTGTAGGTTTCGAAATTATTTCATTTTGTGTTTAAGGTCGTATAGTTTTAAAACCCATTGTTTTAATAGAGGAAGAGAGTATAAGGGCAAAATACTTGCCCTTTTTACATTTATTTAAAATCGCTATAGATAGAATATAAAATATCAGCGTGAATGTATTTGCTGGGTGTTGGACCTCTTTAAAAATAATGGCTTCAAGAAATATATCCATTGAAACTAATTTGTTTTATGTTTTTTAAATTTCAGTTACTGACCCTGACGTGTCCAATTCTTACGAGTTATTATGGGTCTTCATACTCCTGACTGTTATAGTCATCATTTGCATATCCACGATCATATTGTTCAAAGATGAAATTGTCAAAGTGTGTTATAAAATTCCGTCGGATTGGCTTCGAGAGCGCACCCAAACCACGAATCAAGCGGAAGATCAGAACAATGACCAGGAAGATCAGGAAAGGACCTGATGACGAGGACAATAACACCACCCAAACACTAGACACCTATGCGTAAATTGAAGGTGGTCTGCTGGGCAATAGAAGTAGGAAATTAATATACAAGCCCTTATTGGAGGGCTAGAAGGCAAGCAATTTTTTAAAGAAATTATATTTTTGCAATATATTCTCTAGCTGTGTTTCTGTTACATTTGCCTTCACTATCGTGAAAATTACAATTAAACTCGTTGAAGGACATACGTTTCTTCTATAGTCTATGCGTTGCATTGTAATAAATCCTTGATTTTGATACGATGCCATACAAATCTCTGTTTAGCCAGAGATAATGATTGTGAAATAATTTCAATCACACTGAGAGTCAGAATAAAAACGGAAAGTTACATCTCTAATTTTATTTTGTGCAACCTGTATTAATGAAAATCTGGGCAGAATCAAACGACATTTTGTCACTTATTAACTCGAATTTCTTAAAATAAACGCAGGTATATAATTATTTTATTTCGTTATGGTATATTTAGGGGAGAATAATTTATTTTTAAATTTAACTAACAATTTTGTTCGTTGTGAAGCTTGCTATAGCAAATGATGTACGGTTAAACACTTTCTCTCCACTGACAATTAAAATTACAATACACACCACGAATGTTTCCACTTAATCGACAAAAGTCTCAAATAAATACTTCAACAATTTTGTATTAATGGAAATGCGCAGAAGGGTGGACAGTGAAGGTAAAGCTGAGTTTGAGTGTTTCGCACGTTTCGAATTCCCGCAGAGGCATCGACCTCACTCAGGAAAGATGAATGGAATTTGCAGAGGGGTTTCTATCAAAGGGAGGGATACTTATATTCGAATAGAGTTCTCTAGCAATATTCCCCCATTATACGTCTGGACACCAATGAGTTTGAAAGCTAAAAAATGGGAAAAGCGCGATTTTACGACCGATTTCTTTTTATTTTAATAACTGCCGCCGCTTTCCTCGTTTCCGGAGTTGCGTCCACAGAGGCATTTGAAGGTAAGAATTTTTATTTTGCACAGATAGAAATCTGAAAATTTCATTGACCTCGATTTTGAACCGCAGGTCTTCAGCACAAAGCATTGTCTCATTTTTTAAAGATATTTTAGAGGAAATTATTGTATTTGTATAGCAATGTAATCAATGATCTTGCTCTTGTTTGCATTTCATTTTCGGTCTGCAATCTAAAATTACCTGCCCGATTATTTACTCGCGGCAAGATGGGTGTTTAATTGAATTTAAATGAAAAGGGTTAGCCCTGGTTGCCACATTCCTGAGTGGAATGACGTGACCAATAAATATAAATGGAAAAATATTTGGAATTTTCATCTAAAAATTGTCAGCAAATCTTGAGTGTTTTTGAAATTCTTGGAATATGCCAGCGCAAGTTTTATTATTCCGAGCTTTGCAGCCAGGATCTTTAATTTTGTGTGTTTACAATCATTAAATTCTAGCGGATAATTTTTAGATGCAGCGAATTAAAAATTACGCATCTCGGAGTGCGTTTTTCTTTGTCACTATTTCCATTTTTAATCTTTTTCCCTATTTATTAAAATTCATTTGGCTATTTTAAATTTATTTTGAAATGGTTGTATTCTCCACAGATATTGAGGAAAGAAACCACTTCTTTGAAACTGACAAAAACTTCTCGATGAAAATCCACTATGCTACCCATCCAGATGACATTGTCAACATATTTTGGAAAAATATGGAGCATGAATTTAATGCGACTACGTGGAACGTAGACGTTAATTCAATGGTATTTAAAAATTTGCAAAAACATATATGGAATGTTTCAAGAATAAATTCGAGTTTTAGGTGTCGCTTGATGTGCCATTTGGGTTTCAACTTTTTGACCTGAATGTCACCCGCGTAATAGTGTCACCTCGAGGAATAATTCGAGCAGATGATCTTCGATATTACGATAAATGGACCATCGCTCCCTTAAATGCCAAATTCGGAATGAGCCGCAGTAAAATTTCTCAAGTCATTAAAGGTGAGCGTGATTGTTAAATTTTACACTGCAAGGCAAGGGTGAGAAAATCTCACCCTTAAATTTCAGTTGTACTCACAGAATTTCTGTCATGGTACAGATTTTAAGCCTATTTTAATTTAAATATATTCTTCAAACTGATAAATATATTTGAATCATCATTATACGAATCAGTCTGAAAGAAACAAAATTAAGTTTTTTAATTTTGATTTTATAAATTAAATTTTCTTTAATAAATTCGGTAAAGCCAAACGCCGATGATAACTATTTAACTAAAATATCGAAGGCGAGTTTGAATAAAACAGTGTATATCAGTGGAGGCCAGATTCGCGCGACGCGCAGATATGGCGTGAAAAAACTGTCACGAGAAAATGCGCGAAAAGAAGGAAATTTTGGTCAATATTGTGACGCATAATTTGCATTACTTGAACTTAACTGTGTCTTTTGGATCGTAAAAACAAACTCTTGACACTCGTACGGCAATCCAGAGAGAGCTTTTTGTTTCCCACAGTCAAACGCCATCTTGCATCTGCGCAGTGCGAGCCAATTTTATTGCACATCTGGCCCCTGCTGGTGTATATAACAATAACAACACCTTAAACCATTCAAATCGTTTCTAAATAAACAGTCTATTTGGCACCGAAAACACTAAATTCCAAAGCCCTCTATATTTGTATTATTTTAAGAGGTTGTAAATACAAATAAAATATTTTTTTCAGGTCATAACCTCTACATCCAGTGGAACAACTTTCGATTCGACGACGACAAATTTGGAGAACACGAGTTCAGCTTTCAAGTCAGACTGGGCTACGGAGGAGAAATCGATTTCGTTTACAGAAAAGTGCCCTACAACATGGCAGTTTTGCAAAACGCTTGTCCCAACTGCCTCGAAGATAAATTTGGAGTCATGTATTCTCATCACGAAGTTTTTGAATTTCCCCGCCCCTACAACGAATCTTACGAGCTTGGATTTTCCATGGATTTCGAAAAATATCAAGTCAAGGGCGGGACTGTGGTCAGATTTTTCCCGACTGATTGGTGCATGGGGCAAAAAAACTGCGACGACTGCACCAAAACGAAATATCAAATCAGCTCGAATCATTTTGATCGGTGCTCGTGGTGCCCAGCAATCGAGAAGTGTTCCAGCAAGAGGGACAGTTTGCAGCACGTGTGGAAGGAGAACAAATGCGACGATAATCGCAAGAATGTTCCGAGTTCTTGCCACCCTGAGAGCAAAAGAATTTTTGGCAATGGTCTGGATTAAAAATCTCAGCATTAGTTGATTAATTTAACGGAGGAAGAGTGATTAAAGACCGTCTTTGACGCAGTTTCTGAGCTCACCAGTCGATTTGTGAGGGTCGAATTAGGTAAAGTGGACATTTTTCCGGCCAAAATGTCCAGCACGACGTGTGAACCTCTTTCCCGCAAAAACATTTTGAACGTATTTGCGAGAACTGCGCCTGCGTCAGAGCTGGTGTGGCCGAGGAGAGGCGTGGCGTTAGCCGCTAGCAGCCGGTGGTTGGTGTTTTCCAGCTCTGACGCATGCGCAGTTCTCGCAAATACGATCATAATGTTTTGGCGGGAAAAAGTTCACGTTACGCTGCACTTTTTGGTCGCAAAATATGTCCACTTTACCTAATTCGATCCTCAAGAATCGATTGGTGTGCTCAGAAACTTCTTCAAAGACGGTCTTCATGATTGACTAACATCAAAGAACATTGAATTATATTCAAGAATTTATCCACTGAAATCTATTTTTTTTTTTAATTTTCAGGTTCTTTTATAACAATGTCACTCGTGGTTTTCTGGATCATCACACCCCTGATTGTTATGATCACCCTCTGTGTAGTCTCCAAGGATCAAATTGTTAGAATATTTCAAACAACTCCGGCGCAATGGTTTCGAGACTTTATCGAATGCTTGGATGAGCCAAATCAGCCGGATGACAATAATGAAGCAGAAGATGAAAACAGTGACCAGGAAGGCCAGGAATTGCAGGAATTGCCTGGCACCGACGTCCAAGAAACAATTGTGTAAATTGAAGTTGGCCTATTGGGCACTCCAATATAGTAGTATTAGGAAAATACTGTACATGTTATAGAAGCCCATGTTGCAGGGCTACAAAACAATCAAGTAAAATTTTAGAAATATTTGCGTGTTTCTATTATATGTACCTTGAGTGCCGTGAAAATTTCAATTAAACTCGCCTCAAAGCAAGATTTATACCATCACAGATCTGATTGTAATGAAATGCAATACTAATCTTTATTTGGCAAAAAATAATCAGTTAAATATAACGCTATTTAAGACATATTATAAGAAACATAATTTATTAACGTGTTAAATTCACTTACTTTAATTTTGGTATGCAGCGTGTGCAGCACCAACGCAAAGTGGCACAGCATCAAATGTCTCCTTGACCCATTTTTACAACTATATATATAAATAATGAGATGCTTACGTTTTAGGTTCTTAATGTCGAATTACTTAAAATGAGCGCTGATGTCATCATTTCATTATTTTAATTTGCAATATATGTGCAATCTGAAACCTACTGTGTAGCCTATGTGAAATTAAACAATTTCTCTCAACTGTCAGTTAAACACACATCAGAGGCGGAAATATTGCGGGAGTTGAATAATAAATTGAGCAGCTATTTTTTCTAGATGTCCACTACTTCCACTTAGTCAACAAAAACACGAATAAAAATATTTAAACACTAATTTGTAATAGTGAAAAGATGAAGAGGAAAGAACGGCGAAGGTTAAACCGAGTTTACATGTTTCGCACGTTTCGAATTCCCGCAAAGACAGCGACCGCAGGAGAGATGAATGGAATTTGCTGAGGGGTTAAAGTCAAAGCGATGAAAATTCCTATAATAACGAACCCCTCATTTTACGTCCGAACGCAAAAGAGATCGAAAGCTAAAAGAATGGGGAAAGTGCAATTTTACAACCGATTTCTTTTTATTTTAATAGCTTCCAGCGCTTTTCTCGTGTCCGGAATTGCGTCCACGGGCACAGTTGATGGTAAGAATTTATATTTAGCACAGATAGCATTCTGATGATTATATTGATCTGGATTTTGAACCTGGTCTATAGCACAATGCATTGTCTAGTTTTTTAAAGATATTTTAGAGGAAATTGTTGTATTTGTATGGCAATGTAAAACAATCAATGACCTTGCTCTTGTTTGCATTTAATTTTCCGTCTGCAATCTAAAATTACCTGCCCGATTATTTACTCGCGGCAAGATTGCTGTTTAATTGAATTCAAAGGAGAATGGTTAGAACTGATAGCCACATTCCTGAGTGGAATGACGTGACTAATAAATATATGGAAAAATATTTTCAATTTACGTCTCAAAATTGTCAGCATATCTTGAGTGTTCTAGAAATTCTTAGAATATGCCGGCGCATGTTTAATTATCACAAGCTTTGCAGCTAGAATATTCAATATTGTGCGTTGTGTATAATCAAATTCTAGCGGAGATTTTTTGGATGCGGCATATTAAAATTTACGCGTCTCAGAGTGCGTTTTTTTCGCTATTTCCATTTTCTATTTTTTCCAAATTTGAAGTCTAACATTTGATCAAAAGTCATTTCGCATAATTCAAATATTTCTTTTGAAATGGTTGTATTCTCCACAGAAATTGAGGAAAGCGACCACTTCTTTGAAAATGATGAAAACTTATCGATGAAAATCCACTATGCTAACTATCCAGACGACGATGCCAACTTATTTTGGATAAATATGGAGAGTGAGAAAAATGCGGAGACGTATGCCGATAGCTACTTTCAAAGGGTTTTTAAAAAGTTGCAAAATAAATATGGAATGTTTCAGAAATAAATTTGTGTTTTAGGTGTCATTTGATGTGCCATTTGGGTTTCAACTTTTCGACCTGAATGTCACCCGCATAGTAGTGACACCTCAAGGAATAATTGAGCCAGAATATTATCAATGGTACTTAAAAAAATGGACCATCGCTCCCGTAAATGCCAAAATCAGTGCGAGCCGCAGTAAAATTTCTCACCTCGTTAAAGGTGAGTTTGAAAATTAAATTTTGCTCGCCGAGTTGCTGTCATGCATGGTAAAGATTTCTTAGCTCTCTTTAATTTGAATCTCTTCTTGAAACTGATAAATATATTTGAATCATCATTATGCGAATCAGTCAAGCTCAATCTGAAACAAAAATAAATACGTTGCGCAGCTTTACTACTTTTGATTTTAAGGCGTTTCCGCGGCGATTTCAGACACAATGTTTCCACTCTGAATCCTTCAATTAATATTTTCCCTTTTGACGAGATGAAAACAAAAATCGGTTAAGAATATCTTCGTAAAATTTTTAAACCTTTTTTTTTTTGCTCCGAAAACACAATAAATTTCAAAGCTCTATATTAATAAAATATTTTTTCAGGCAATAACCTCTACATCCAGTGGAACAAATTTCGATTCCGCCCCGTATATTTTGGGGGTTCAGAGTTCAGCTTCCAAGTCAGACTGGGCGAAAGAGGAGAAATCGATTTCGTTTACAGAAAAATGCCCTTAAACATGAAAATTGTGCAAAAAAATTGTCCCATCTGCCTCGAAGATAAATTTGGAGTCATGTATTCACATCACGAAATTTTTGAAGTTCCCCGCCGCTCCAATGAATCTTACAAGCTTGGATTTACCATGGATTTCGAAAAATATGACGTCAAACAAGGGACTGTGGTCAGATTTTTCCCGGCTGATCGGTGCATGGGGAAAAAAATCAACTATTACTGCACCGAAACTAAATTTCAAATCAACGCGACAGAAACTGGCCAATGCTCGTGGTGCCCAGCAATTCGGAAGTGTTCCAGCAAGAGGGACAGTTTGCGGCACGCGTGGAAGGAGAACAAATGCGACGATAATCACAAGAATGTTCCGAGTTCCAGCCACTCAGACAGCAAAAAAATTTCTGACAATGGTCTGTGTCAAAAATCCCATTATAGTTGATTAATTTAACGGTGGAAGAGCCTTAGACAAAAATTTCTGAGCACACCAATCGATTCTTGAGGGTTGAATTAGTTAAAGTAATATTTTTCCGACCAAAAAGGCCAGCATGACGTGCGCAGATCAAGTAGAACTTTTTACCCGCCAAAACAATATGATTGTGAGAAGTGCGCATGCGTCAAAGCTGGATATATGTGACAAAGAAGTCATTCGTACAGGTGCCCAAACCAGCTCTGACGCATGCGCAGGTCACGCATATAGACGTTCATATCGTTTTGGCGGGATAAAGTTCACTCGTCGCGCTGGACATTTTGCCGGAAAAACATGCACTGTACCGAATTCGACCCTCAAGAATCGATTGGTGTGCTCAGAAACTTGGTCAAAGACGGTCTTCAAGATTGACTTACATTAAAGAACATTGTATATTATATTCAAGAAATTAGCCACTGAAATCCATTTTTTTTCTTAATTTTCAGGTACGTTCAAATCAATGACTCTCTTGAATTTCTGGATCATCACACCCCTGATTTTTATGGTCACATTCTGTGTGGTCTACAAGAATCAAATTGTCAGATTATTTCAAACAAATTCGACGCAATGGCTTCGAGACTTTATCGAATGCTTGGATGAGCCAAATCAGCCGGATGGCAATAATCAAGCAGAAGATGAAAACGATGACCAGGAAGGCCAGGAATTGCAGGAAATGCCTGGTCCCTATGTCCGAGCACCATCCATCATTGTGTAAATTGAAGTTGGCCTGTTGGGCACTCCAATATAGTAGTATTAGGAAAATACTGTACATGTTATAAACGCCCATATTGCAGGGCTACAAAACAATCAAGTAAAATTTTAGAAATATTTGCGTGTTTCTATTATATGTACCTTGAGTGCCGTGAAAATTTCAATTAAACTCGCCGCGAAGCAAGATTTATTCCATCACAGATCTGATTGTAATGAAATGCAATATTAATTTTTATTTGGCCATAAAGAATTAGTTAAATTTAACGTTATTGAAGACATATTATCATAAACAACACGATTTATTAACGTGTTAAATTCACTTACTTTGATTTTGTTATGCAATGTGTGCAGCACCAATGCAAAGTGGCACAGCATCAAATGTCTCCTTGACCCATTTTTACAACTATATACATGAGATGCTTACGTTTTAGGTTCTTTCATATTGAATTACTTAGAATGAGCGCTGATGTCATCATTTCATTATTTTAATCTGTCAATATATTTATTTTAACCTCAACTCCTTCACTTCCCTAATATAAAAAGAGGTGTTGTGCCTCGCTGCCAACCCCTCAAATTCCTATCTTGAAGAGAGGTCAAAACGTTGCAATGTATATGATTGTATAAAGACACAATAATGCAAGGCGACGAGTGGGCAAGACCAGCAGAGAGACAAAACATTTAGTAGCCAGCATGTTTAATTTTTTTGGAAACATTAATGTTGCAGAAAGCTGATAAAATGTTAGGAATTAATTCGAAGGGAAAGAGAGAAAGCATAAATTGGGGAGCGAAGAGAGAATCGGGGAGTTTTTCAGGTTTTGGAGAGTGGGACGGAGGAACAAACAGGGTGATCATGTCGGTGCATGAGCCAATGGACTATTTTATATGGACCCTAAATCGAAAAATTGATCGAACAGAGCAAATAATTTTAAATGGATTTTTTTATTCAATAAGATTTTTGAGCAATCTGAAACCTACTGTAGCCTATGTGAAATTAAACAATTTCTCTCAACTGTCAGTTAAACAAACATCTTGCGGGAGTTGAATAATAAATTGAGCAGCCATTTTTTTCTAGATGTCCACTATTTCCACTTAGTCAACAAAAACATGATTTTAAAATATTGAAACACTAATTTCTAAAAATTAAAAGACGAAGAGGAGAGAACGGCGAAGGTTAAACCGAGTTTACATGTTTCACACGTTTCGAATTCCCGCAAAGACAGCGACCGCAGGAAAGATAAATGGAATTTGCTGAGGGGTTAAAGTCAGAGCGATGAAAATTCCTATAATAACGAATACCTCATTTTACGTCCGAACGCCAAAGAGATCGAAAGCTAAAAGAATGGGGAAAGCGCAATTTCACGACCGATTTCTTTTTATTTTAATAGCTTCCAGCGCTTTCTTCGTTTCCGGAATTGCGTCTACGGGGACAGTTGATGGTAAGAATTTATATCTGGCATAGATACAAATCTGTTAATTTCATTGACCTGGATTTTAAACGTGTGGTCTTAAACACCAAGCATATTTTCTTGTTTTTCAAATATGTTTTAAAGGAAATTATTTTATTTGTATGGCAATGTAAAACAATCAGTGATCTTGCTCTTATTTTCGGTCTGCAATCTAAAATTACCTTCCCGATTCCACATTCCTGAGTGGAATGACGTAACCAATAAATATATGGAAAAATATTTTGAATTTATGTCTCAAAAATGTCAGCATATCTTGAGTGTTCTAGAAATTCTTAGAATATGCCGGCGCATGTTTAATTATCACGAGCTTTGCAGCGAGGATCTTTAATTTTGTTTTACTATCATAAAATTCTAGCGGAGAATTTTTGGATGTAGTAAATTAAAAATTACGCGTCTCGGATTGCGTTTTTCTTTGTCACTATTTCCATTTTTTATTTCTTTTCCATATATGCAGTCTCCCATTTGATTAAAATTCATTTTGCCTCTTTTTGAAATGGTTGTATTCTCCACAGAAATTGAGAAGGAAAGTGACCACTTCTATGAAACTGACAAAAACTTTTCGATGAAAATCCACTATGCCAACTATCCAGACGACGATGCCAACTTATTTTGGATAAATATGGAGAGTGAGAAAAATGCGAAGACGTGGAACGAAAGCATGTATCTAACGGTATTTAAAAATTTGCAAAAATAAATATGGAATGTTTCAAGAATAAATTTGAGTTTTAGGTGTCGTTTGATGTGCCATTTGGGTTTCAACTTTTCGACCTGAATGTCACCCGCATAGTAGTGACACCTCAAGGAATAATTGAGCCAGAAGAACTTCGATTGTACAATAAAAAATGGAACATCGCTCCCTTAAATGGCAAATTCGGAACGAGGAGCAGTAAAATTTCTATCCTCGTTAAAGGTGAGCGTTAAAATTAATTTTCTCACCCCAAACTTTTAGTTGTACTCACAGGGTTGCTGTCATGGGGTACCGATTATTAGCTCATTAATTTAAACATTTTCTTGAAACTGATAAATCTGTTTCAATCATCATTATACGAATCAGTCGAGTTCAACCTGAAACAAAAATAAATACGTGTGGCAGTTTTTCATCATTGTGTGGAGATGTTTGTACTAAGCAATTTACAGGTGTTGAAGCCGCCAACAGATGGCATCACCATATTATTTATACTTTCGATTTAGAGGCATTTCAGCTGCAATTTCAGACACAATTTTTCAACGCTGAATCCTTCACTTAATATTTTCCCTTAATATTTAATACTTTATAAGCCCTATGAGATTGTAAATAAAAAGAAAATATTTTTTCAGGCAATAACCTCTACATCCAGTGGAACAAATTTCGATTCGACGACGAATATTATGGACAACACGAGTTCAGCTTTCAAGTCAGACTGGGGGAAAGAGGAGAAATCGATTTCGTTTACAGAAAAGTGCCTTACAACATGACAGATTTGCAAAAAGCTTGTCCCGAATGCCTCGAAGATAAATTTGGAGTCGTGTACACTCATCACGAAGTTTTTGAAGTTCCCCGTCGCTACATTGAATCTTACAAGCTTGGATTTTCCATGGATTTCGAAAAATATGAAGTCAAGGACGGGACTGTGGTCAGATTTTTCCCGGCTGATCGGTGCATGGGGCAAAAAAACAGCGATGACTGCACCAAAACGAAATTTCAAATCAACGCGAAAAAAACTGGCCAATGCTCGTGGTGCCCAGCAATTCGGAAGTGTTCCAGCAAGAGGGACAGTTTGCGGCACGCGTGGAAGGAGAACAAATGCGACGATAATGACAAGAATGTTCCTAGTACCAGCCACTCCGACAGCAAAAACATTTCTGACAATGGTCTGGGTTAAAAATCCCATTATATTTGATTAATTTAACGGAGGAAGAGCCCTAGACGAAAATTCTGAGCAAACCAATCGATTCATAAGGGTCGAATTATGTAAAGTGGATATTTTTTCCGACCAAAAAGCCCAGCACGGCGTGTGAACTTCCACTTTACCGAATTCGACCCTCAAGAATCGATTTTTGTGCTCAGAAGCTTCGTCAAAGACGGTCTTCAAGATTGACTATCATTAAAGAACATTGTATATTCTATTCAAGAAATTAACCACTGAAGTCTATTTTTTTTTAATTTTCAGGTTCGTTCAAATCAATGTTTCTCGTGGTTTTCTGGATCATCACACCCCTGATTGTTATGGTCACCCTCTGTGTGGTCTCCAAGGATCAAATTGTCAGAATATTTCAAACAACTCCGGCGCAATGGTTTCGAGACTTTATCGAATGCTTTGATGAGCGAAATCAGCCGGATGACAATAATCAAGCAGAAGATGAAAACAATGACCAGGAATTACAGGAATTGTAGGAATTGCCTGGTTCCCATGTCCAAGCACCAACTACCATTGTGTAAATTGAAGTTGGCCTGTTGGGCACTCCAATATAGTATTAGGAAAATACTGTATGTATTATACAAGCCCATTTTGAAGGGCTATAGATAACAATGAAGTAAAATTTTAGAAACATAGTGTGTTTGTGTTTCTCTTCTATTTACCTTGGCTGCTGCCGTGATAATTTCAATTAAACTCGCAAGATTTATACCATCACAGATCTGATTGTAATGAAATGCAATACTAATCTTTATTTGGCCAAAAAGAATTAGTTAAATTTAACGATACTGAAGACATATTATCATAAACAACACGATTTATTAACGTGTTAAATTCACTTGCTTTAATTTTGGTATGCAACGTACGCAGCACCAAGCATGAAATGTCTCCTTGACCCATTTGAATACTTAAGAGCAGCGGGGGCTAGATTCAAGCGAAACGCAGATATGGCGTCCGGTGGAGTATGGCGCGAAAAAACAGTCACGTGAAACGTTTGCGTTAATATTGTGACGTATTATTTGCATTACTTGAACTAATTGTGTCTTTTGGATCGATAAAACAAACTCTTGACACTTGTTCGGGAATACAAAAAGATGAGCTATTTGTTTCCCACATTCAGACGCCATCTTGCATCTGCGCAGTGAGAACCAATTTATGGCCCCCACTGCTTATAAGGTTATCCACTTTCCACTTACAATTAGTCAACAAAAACATGATTTTAAAATATTGAAACACTAATTTCTAAAAATTAAAAGACGAAGAGGAAAGAACAGTGAAGGCTAAACCGAGTTTAAATGTTTCACACGTTTCGAATTCCCGCAAAGACCGCAGGAAAGATGAATGGAATTTGCTGAGCGGTTAAAGTCGAAGCGATGAAAATTCCTATAATAACGAACCCCTCATATTACGTCTGAACGCCAAACTGGTCTAAAGCTATAAAAATGGGGAAAGCGCAATTTCACAACCGATATCTATTTATTTTAATAACTTCCAGCGCTTTCCTCGTTTCCGGAATTGCGTCCACGGAGACAGTTGATGGTAAGAATTTTTAATTAACAGACTTGTAAATCTGTTAATTTATTTGACATGGATTTTAAACGTGGCCTTAAACACCAAGCATTGTCTAGTTGTTTAAATATATTTTCGAGTAAAATATTTAAATTATATGGCAAGATAAATCAACCAATGATTGTTTGTATATTGCACTTTCGGCCTGCAATCAGAAATAATGACCTTCCCGATTATTCACTTGCGGCAAGATGGGTGCCTCAATGATTTCAAAGGGAAAGGAGATAAAGAATAAGGAACCCGGCGGCCACATTCCTGTGTGGATGAGTGACAAAAATTTATTAAAATCTCTGCTCAAAACTCTCAGCGTTAAGAAATTATTGGAATACTCCGGCGCATGATAATTATATTACTAGCTTTGATTTTGTTTTTATTTTATCACAGAAATCAAGAAGGAAATAAGAGACTCCTTCCATGAATTTGACAAACACTACTCGATGAAAATTCACTATGCCAACCATCTCGACGACGATGCAGATTTATTTTGGAAAAATATGGAGATTGAAGAAAATGCGACCAAGTTGAGCGACGACCAATTCGTTAATGGAAAGGTATGTAAAAACTTATTAAAACTATTTAAGTGCTTATAGATGAAATTTAAATTTTAGGCGATTGTGCAACTGCCTTTTAAATTTAAATTATTTCACATTAATTACTACAGCGTATCAGTGACAAAAGAAGGGACAATTCTATCAGACGAGGATCCCGATGCATGGATCATCGCTCCCTTAATGGCCAGGGTCGGAATGGCCCGCTGCAATGTTTCCTATCTCAAACAAGGTGAGCGTGATATTCAATTAAATTTAATTCGTGAAGTTTCTGCCACGGTACAGATTATTTCAATCTGACTCATAAATTGATAAATAAATACACCAGCTGTTTAAGCCTTTATTGTTATAAGCCCCAACAGATGGCGTCACCGTACACTTTAATAATAAAATTAATTTTAATGCACTTTCCGCTGCGATTTCAGGCTCAATCCTGCCACTGTGCATTCTTTGCTTAATATGATTTATTTTAACATGCTGAAAATCAAAATCGGTTAAGCCAATCGCCGTAAAATCATGAAAACCATGAAATAAAAAAATCTTAAAAAGCACAAAAAATTTTTCAGGAGATAATTTCTACGTCCAATGGAACAACTTTCGATTCAACCACGACAAATTCGGAGAACACGAGTTCAGCTTTCAATTCAGACTGAGCGCCAGACGAGAAATCGAGTTCGTTTACAGAAGAGTGCCCTACAACTTGACAGATTTGCGGAAAAATTGTGACTACTGCCTCGAGGATAAATTTGGAGTCATGTATCCTCATCAGGAATTTTTTAAAGTTCCTCCCTACAATGAAACTTACGAGCTCGGATTTTCCATGGATTTCAAAAAATATGAAGTCAAGCAATGGACTGTAGTCAAATTTGTCATGGCCGACTCGTGCATGGAGGAATATGAATGTTATGCCTGCACCAATACGAAATTTCAAATCAGCTCGAATTATTTTGGTCGATGCTCGTGGTGCCCAGCAATCCAGAAGTGTTCCAGCACGAGGGACAGTTTGCGGCACGTGTGGAAGGAGAACCAATGCGATATTTATCACGGGAGTGATCCACATTACTGCTTCATCACCTTCGAAGGTTTCAAAAAATTCATTCATTTTGTGTCTTGGTTATAAAGTCAATTCGTTGATTAATTTAATGGAGGAAGAGAGAAGAAGGGGAAATTTTAGCCAAGGATCGATTTGAAAATATTTTAATTCTTTGAATTGTCATTAATTCACCAGTTGCATAAACCCTAAGTGTTCGAAGCCGCCAACAGATGGCGCCACCGTAGACTTTCGATTTTAAGTCACTTCCGCTGCGATTTCAGACTCAATCTAGCTACTGTGCATTCTTCAATTAATTTGCTATTTTTTGACGTGCTGAAAACCAAAATCGGTTCAGCCAATCGCCGTAGAATCGTGAAAAACTATTTTTTGAAATAAAAAAATCTTTTCCAACGTTTCTACGGCGAATGGCTGAACCGATTTTGGTTTTCAGCACATCAAAAATTAGCAAATTAATTTAAAAAAAAGCTAAATAGCTAGATTGAGTCTGAAATCGCAGCGGAAGTGCCTTAAAACCGCTTAAAACAAAATTTTTAAGAAAGTCTATGGTTGCGCCATCTGTTGGCGGCTTCAATAACTAAGGGTTTATGCAACTGGTCAATTGATTTAAAATCTTGGAAGTTTTATATGAAATATTGGTTTTATAATTTGCTTGCCAACCGAGCGGCGACCTGACAAATAATTATTTTTTCAACAGATTGAAATTGCCTCTTTAAAATTTAATACCTTCAAAAAATAACCATTGAAACTAATTTGCTCTATGCTTTTTAAATTTCAGTTACTGACTTGTCCTATATTTACGAGTATAAATGGATCTTCTTCTTCATACTCCTGACTGTTATGGGCATCATTTGCATATCCACGATCATATTTTTCAAAGATGAAATGGTGAAAATATGTTGTACCATACCGTCGGATTGGCTTCGAGAGCGCATCCAACCCACGAATCAGCCAAATCAGCCGGTTGACAATAATCAAGAGGAAGATAAGAACAATAACCAGGAAGATCAGGACAATATCACTACCCAAAATCCAGGCTCCTATGTGTAAATTTAAGGTGGCCTGCTGGGTAATTAATGTTAATATATTGCAGGGCTAAAAATATCAAGTAAATTTTTAAAATAATTTAAATCTGAAAATATTCTTTCTTGTTTATTTTACATTTACCTTGACGGACATTTCTGGTATATTCGTTGAAGCTCTTTTTCTTTCAATTTTAAGCAAGATTTCATCCATCACCAATCTGCAGTTCCAATGCCATAATATTATTTACTTAGCCAAACGACATAGTTGTTAATTCTCTAATTTAAAATTATGCAACCTGTGCAGCACCCATGACAAGCAGGGCAGTATCAAATGACTTTTTGTACCTAAGCTGGTACTTCAAATAATTTTTTAAAATAACGTTGATCTCATGATTTTAATTTTCTTATGATGACAACAATAATTATTTTAATTTGTTATTTAATTTAGTGAGCCCTATAAAAAGGTTGATCAGACAGGGGACAGGGCATATACATTTAATAATAGATTTTTGTGCATTTTGAAATAATATAGCAAATGTGAAATTAAACACTTTCTCTCCACTGACAATTTAAATACACACATCGCAAAAGTGCACACGTTTGAGGCGGAAAATTTTCAGATGCTGTTTAATTAAAAATGACCACCTTTTTTCCTGAATGTCCAGTCTTAAACTGAATCAATAAAATCCTGAATTAAAATATTTAAACAATTTTTGTAATAATTGTATTACTTCCTTCCAAATGTTGTTCCTACATAATTGTATCATTACTTTATGGATGTGTGCTGATTTGGGGCAGAGTTGCCCTGTCAGCCCATAATAAACTTAAATTTTGAAATTAATAATGGAAATGCGCAGAAGGGTGGACAGTGAAGGTAAAGCTGAGTTTGAGTGTTTCGCACGTTTCGGATTCCCGCAGAGGCATCGACCTCAGGAAAGATGAATGGAATTTGCAGAGGGGTTTCTATCAAAGGGAGGGATACTTCTATTCAAATAGAGTTCTCTAGTAACGAACCCCTCAATTTATTTCCAGACACCAAAGAGGTCGAATCAGCTAAAATAATGGGGAAAGCGCAATTCCACGACCGATTTATTTTTATTTTATTAACTGCAACCGCTTTCCTCGTTTCCGGAATTGCGTCCACGGAGAAGAAATATGAGGGTAAGAATTTTCATTACAAATCTGATAATTTTATATTTTTTCCTGGATTTTGAACCTGCCCTTTAACACCGAGCATCGTCTATTTTTTAAAGGGGTTTTAGAGGGGACAAAATTTTAATTGGCATGGTAAATTAATTAATGATAATGTATATATGTATTGCATTTTCGGACAGCAATCTAAAATTACTTTGCCAGATTTTTCATTTGCGGCAAGAATGTCTCAATAAATGATTTCAAACGGAAACGGGATTGAGAGTTAGGAACCTGGCAGCCACATTCTTGTGTGGAATGAGAAGACAAATAAATACAGGGAAAAATAATTTAAATTTCCTGCTCGAAATTCTCTCCGCAAGTCTTGAATGTTTTAGAAATTCTTGGAATATGCCGGCGCATGTTAAACTATTATGTGTTTATTTATCTGATATTATTTCTATAACAGAGAATTTTTAGTGGCGGCGAATGCAAAATTGCGCTTGTCGTCGGAGTGCGATTTCCTTTTTCACCGCACGAGAGTAAGATTGACGAGTGGACCAAATCTCTCCTTTCCTCTCTGCCAATTCCCGATTTAATCATGTTTGCCCACAAGGACAAGATAATTTCGAGCACAAATATTTGTTGTTTTTTTCTCGTGAAAATCTCGCAATTTTGTATACGCGGCTTTGCTATAGTTTTGCAAGTCATTTTGTAAACTAAAAAGCTATTCGGGCTCGCCATTCGAAAACACTGCACACTCGCGGTGACCTGCTGATTCGAATTTAATCTCATTTTATTTTTCCTTCAACATAAAAGTAAAAGTAGATCCATAATATAATCAATAACCTTTTTTGTTTCTCAACAGAAATCAAGGAGCAGAGAGGAGAGAGAGCAGAGAGAGCAGAGATAAGAGGGAACTTCTTCTCTGAAAGTGACCCGTACTACTCGATGACTATCCACTTCAACAATTATCCAGACGAAAGTTCCAAATTGATACGGAAAAATATGGAGAGTGAAGAAGTTGCGCTCAAGTTGACCGACGACCATTTCGTTGATGGAAAGGTACATTTAAAAATTAGAAAGAAACGTTCACTTTTTAGAATAATTTTTGAATTTTAGGCGGTGGTTGATCTGCCTTTTGAATTTCAACTCTTTGACCTCAATGTCAGCCGCGTAGCAGTGACGAAAGAAGGAACAATTCGATCAGCTGATCCGTCCGTTCATTGGATCATCGCTCCCATAAACGCCAAATCCGGAACGACTACCTGCAATATTTCTTACTTCTTTCTAGGTGAGCTTGAAAATTAAATTTATATTTATCAGTTATATTTCAATCTTCAACTGATAAATAAAAATCAAAATGATGCGCACGAGTCGAGATCAATCTGAAGCTAAACTAAAAAGTCAGCAGCATTTTTGTTGCACACTCATTATGGATCAAAAGTAATCTGTTGAAGGCCGTTTCTCCTTGTGAAACATAATTTTAATAAAATCACTTTTTGCATAGTTTATGATCAAAATGTTGAGATTTTTTATGTTGCAAAATGCAGCGGGGGCCAGATGTGCGATAAAATTGGTTCGCACTGCGCAGATCCAAGATGGCGTCCGAATGTGGGAAACGGAAAGCTCTCTCTTTGGATTGCCGTACGAGTGTCAAGAGTTTGTTTTTGCGATCCAAAAGACACAATAAACACAAGTAATGAAAATTATGCGTCACAATATTGACTAAAACTTGCTTCTTTTCGCGCATTTTCACGTGACCGTTTTTTCGCGCCATACTCCACCGGACGCCATAACTGCGCGTCGCACGAATCTGGCCCCCACTGACAAAATGTTTGAAATATTTTTGGAAAAATCTATTATTGATATTATCTATAAAAATCAGTTTGTGCAACTAGTAACACCACTCCCTAAGAAAAAAAACCATCTGAAGCCTTTCTAATCGATTCAAAAAACAACCATACCGTCTATATTGCACCGAAAACCGTCTAAAATTCAAAGCTCTACACCAATGAAATATTAGTAGAGGATTTATATAATAACAAAACATTTTTCAGACCAAAAAGTCGTCATTCAGTGGTACGACTTTCGGTTCAACATCAAAGGTTTCGAAGAGCACAAGTTCAGATTTCAAGTCAGACTGGGCGACAAAGGAGAAATCGATTTCGATTACAGGGGAGTGCCCTACAACTTGGCAGATGTGCCCTACTGGTGTGACTGCTTGGAAAAAAAATTTGGAGTCGTGTTCACTCATGACGAATTTTTTGAAATTGCCCCCTTCAAGGAAACTTACAAGCTCGGATTTTCCATGGATTTCGAAACATACAATGTCCAGCAAGGGACGTTTATCATATTTGTCAGGGCTGACAGGTGCATGGAGCAAACGAACTGCCTCGACTGCACCAACACTAAATTTCGTCACGACCCGAAATATTATTTATCCCGGTGCTCGTGGTGCCCAGCAATCAAGAAGTGTTCCAGCATGAGGGACAGTTTGCGGGACGTGTGGAAGGATCATTGCGACTTGCATTACATGAGTGCTCCGAGTTTGTGCAACGAAAAAACCGAAGGTTTCAACGAATTTTTATTGTCTTCGTTATAATTGTGTTTGGGCATCTTTAAAAATGATTTGCTTCAAGAAAATATGAACTATTAAAAACAATTTTTGTTTCAGGTCTTAACACGTTCATGGTGCTCATGATTTTAAGCGTCTCCTCAACTGTGACTGTTCTCTGTGTATTGTTGAAAGAAAGCGTTGTCAAAGTATGCATTACAATACCGTTGGAATGGCTTCGAGAGCGCGTCCAATCCATAAATCAGCCAAATCAGCCGGTGGACAATATTCAAGCCGAGGATCAGAGCAATGACCAGGAAGAGCAGCAACGCCAGCAAGAGCCTATAGTCTGGGACTATGAATTATTCCAAAAACCAGCCACCTATGTGTAAATTGAAGATGGCCTGCTGGGCAAAAGAAGCAGGAAATTTTTATAAATTTATAAGCCCTATTTGCAGGGCTAGGAAAAATCAAGTAAATTTTTTTATCTGGAAATGTGTATGTGTTTTATTTACATTTTCCTTGGCTGCTGTTACAAATTCAATTTAAATTACACCGTCACCAACCTGCAGTTAGTCTTGACTGCCGTACTAATCTTTATTTGGCCACGAATATTAAACAATATTATATGCAGGAACTTTTAATCTAATTTCTTAAAATGAGCAGAGTTTATCTGGATATTATTTTGCAATCAAACATTTTTCTGGATTTTCCGTTTTACGTAATTTGAAGTGTGTAAAATAGCCGGTCTCTTAAATTGCTAAAATACATTTTTTTCCTTATAGACCTTGAAGACTAAAATTGAGTTCAGTATTACTTATTATTTAATGAACATTTCAGGTTTAGAATGTGGCGCAACTATTTCTATTTATTATTTTTCATATTAATATTGAAAATATTGCTGAGTGGAATTTTATTTTAAAAAGTTTTTCAAATCTATATACATAATATTTTCAGGTTGAGGAAGAGTGTAAAAATATAGACAATATATTGAATGAATAATTTTCCTTTTTTAGTCTTCCTTCCCAAAGAAAATATTCTAATCATCAAGATCATGCTGGAAGTCACTTCATAACGTCGCAATCCACATCCCTAATTAACCCTACCCCTCGAATTCCTATCATGAAGAGAGGTCAATTCACTGCTTATAATAAAAATATTATTTTCACTTTAGGTCGACTATGTTTTTGTTGTTTAACTCCTATAGAAATGAAAACACTGGAGGGGTTTGGCTCTGACGTCTCAGAACGGACGCTTTAAAGCTCTATTATACCACTCGCTGCGCTTTCGCTGTAGAAGTGACTTAAAATTGTTTTTGTGGTTTGACCTGCAAGTTAAGTTAAGTGTGCTTCCGGCTCCGCGTGCAAAGCTTGGTAATTTCATTTTTAAAATCCGATAAAACTGATAGTTACATATATATTTCCTTTGGAGCACTGAAAATCTATTTTTTTTAATTCAGCAAAATGGCACAGAACGACGATCGTCACGAACAAGTTGAGTACTTCATGGGCAGGTAAATATATACGTTGATTGAAATTTCTCACGCGGAAAATCTTTAGAATCCTGCAATTTAGTTTTGAGTAAAACCATTGCATTCGACCGTGAACCTTTCTCCCGCATGAGCTTAAAATTAAGAATATTATTCACAAATATTTTCAAAATTCTCGCTGGCCACTGCGGCATACGCTGGACGCTTCCAATTCGGCTGCATTAAAATATTTAAATGAGTCAATTTGCATTTTGTGACTTATGAAAACAAGCTTGTCAAATTGAAAAGCGTGACAACTCCGCCACGCCCCAGGGATCAACCGCGTGACATTACATTTATCCCAATTGACCAGTTGCATAAACCCTTAGTTATTGAAGCCGCCAACAGATTGCGCAACCATAGACTTTCTTAAAAATTTTGTTTTAAGCGGTTTTAAGGCACTTCCGCTGCGATTTCAGACTCAATCTAGCTATTTTGCTTTTTTTAATTAATGTGCTAATTTTTGATGTGCTGAAAACCAAAATCGGTTCAGCCATTCGCCGTAGAAACGTTGGAAAAGATTTTTTTATTTCAAAAAATAGTTTTTCACGATTCTACGGCGATTGGCTGAACCGATTTTGGTTTTCAGCACGTCAAAAAATAGCAAATTAATTGAAGAATGCATAGTAGCTAGATTGAGTCTGAAATCGCAGCGGAAGGGCCTTAAAATCGAAAGTCTACGGTGGCGCCATCTGCTGGCGGCTTCGAACACTTAGGGTTTATGCAACTGGTGATTAAAAAAAGCAATAATAATCATTTTTTTTGTTTATTGTCCCTGTTGACTTGCAAAGCTTTCATAATTTCATTTTTAAAATCCGATAAAAACCGATTTGACGATATACAGTTAAATATTTCTAATGGAGCACTGAAAAACTTTTTTATTTTTTTAGCGAAATGCCAGAGAACGACGATCTTCACGAAAAAATTGAGGGCGAAAAATTTGACTTCATGGGCAGGTAAATATGTATATACGTTCATTAAAATTTCTTATTATCCGTCAATTTAGTTTTGAGTGAAACCATATTTATATATATGTATTGCGTTCGACTGTGAACCATTTTTCCCAATGTGAACCACGCACACATGAGCTTAAAATTAAGATTATTCACAAATATGTTCAAATTTCTCGCTGACCGCCGCGGCATAATATATGCTGGACGTTTTTAAAGCGGCTCCCTCACAATATTTTTAATGAGTCGATTTGACTAGGAAAATAAGCTTGTCAAATTGAAAAGCGTCAATGCTGGCCTACCGCCACGCCACCCTATTACATTCATCCTAGTTATATGGTTAAAATAAAAATAATACATTATTTATTCAATTTTTTTTCAGACTTGAACCGATACGAATATTTATATTGAAGCTTGCTTTCTCCATGACAATTTCTGGATACGTACTCTGCGAATTGCTTTCCACGCGTAAGCAAATACCTAATTTATTTTCATGATGTCTTAATATTTTTAATTCGCTTGAACAGAACTAAAAAAAGCAAACAACGACTTGGTGAAAGCACTCATGGCCTCCTTGCCTTTGCTGATAGTCCATTATCTTGAGGATCCCATCATGTGTCTTGGTAGCGCTGTAACAGGTTTCTTATATATTCGAAACCACTGCTCCAAGTTCAAATGCGATTATGAACAACGCGATATTAAAGAATACATCGTTGGCCCCTGCATATTTGTTGGTTAGTATAGTGTCTTTTACAGTATGTGAGAGGCTTATCATTATATATTTTCTTGTTCCGGAAAAAGCGATAAATTTTATTCATAATTAATAATAGTTTCGCTCTTTTTTCAGTTGTCTACCGGCTAATTTATTTCCGTATAAAATCGTACAATTCAGCAAGAGAGGATAGAAGCCATTAAATATTTATTTTAGATTTAGCTAGAATAAAAGAGAGTGCGTGTAATATGTTTTGTCTTGATACATGAAATAAAATATCGTAGAACATATGTGGAAATAGAAAGATATTCACGTGTCTGCTTAAAATGATTTAACCAAAAATGTGATTCCAGTGACAAATTTCAATTATTATATAACAAAAACATCTTTAATTTCCGAATGGCACGAAATATTGGAGCTCGAGATACACTCAAATTCTGAGATGGATATTTGAAGTAATGGTTTTTTAGTTTAGGTTTCTACTTTGGCTGACAAACCTTTTTATTGCGTTTTTTTGAAAAATAAATGAGAAAGAGGTTAACGACCTGGCGGAAGGCTAAGATGATTTAAATTAGAATGGGGGTAGTGAGCTATCTACACCTGACTGAAGTTAAATAACAAATTTAACTTATGTAAACATAGATCCTAGTCTTTGAGGAGATACTTAAATGTGCAGAATATAAAACACTGAATTAAATAAAACAAATTCAATACCCATTTTACAGGAATAATTTTTCAATTTTCATCTAATAAAATATTCGTTTCGCCAACCAAATTTTGGTTAGCTGCGTGTGAAGCTGAATTGCTCTAGTTTTATGAAACTGAACGTTTAAAATCTCGCAAAATCCCGACGCGCGGAAACAGGATAGCGCACGTGTGGATCGTCGAAAGGGTGACGAAATCGAGGATGTGGAACGGCGGCGGCTTTCAGACCAGCTCCAGCATTCAACTTGGAAACAATGAATTTGTCGTATTTCAGCCTCATTTTAATATTTTTACCACAGTTGGAGATGTGATTCCTCAAGTAAAGTTGAGAAGCATTACGCGGGTGTTCTAATTTTTTTAAATAAACGCTGATATCATTATTTTTTATTTCGTTGAGATGTCAACCCTTGTCGTGACACGACTCAACCTGACCGCCTGATTCTTCTTGAAATCACGCCTCGCGGCATTTTTTTCACTGTCAATTTTTATGCTTTCTTCGCTACAGCCCCGCCGCATCAGGCCGAGTCGTGTCACTACAACCCTCATTAATTCAGTATATTTTTTTATTGAACCTCTTCTCAGCACCTCCCGTGGGCTTTGATCTCAATGGAAATAATTGCATACAATTAAAATGGATTTTGAAATTTACTAAGGATATTCGTGCTTTCTGAAACGTACTAAACCAAATGGAAAATTAAACACTTTCTCTTTAATGAAAATTAAAATACATTTACACAAACAAGCAGAAAAATTGTGGGAGTTGAATACAAAAATGACCGACTACTATGTTTCTAAATGTCCACTTTCCACTTAGCCAACAAAATCATTCATATAAAACACTTTCTTTTTAATAATAATGAAAAGGCTCAGAAGAAGAGACGGTGAAGAATAATTCAAGTGTTTCGCACGTTTCGAATTCCCTCAAAGGCAGGAATTTGCAGAGAGGTGAAGAGAAATGTAGAAGATGCACCGATTAATGAAAAATTATACACGAAGGGAATTTACCTTGTCGTGTGAGTGGGAGTAAGCCGAGAGCGGTGCGAACTGAGACAAAAGACGGGGTTTGTGTCAAAGGGAGGAAACTTCTATTGGAATCGAATCCTCTGGCAACCAAACCTCATTTTACAACAGGACGCCGAAGAGAACGAAAGCTAATTGTAAGAGAATGGGGAAAGCGCGATTTTTCTGCCTACTACTTTCTATTTCCATACCTGCCGCCGCTTTCCTCCTTTCCGGAGTTGCGTCAACGAAGACAGAGGATGGTAAGCGTTTTTATTTAGCACAGATAAAAATCTGATAATTATATATTATTATGATTTGGATTTCAACGTGGCCTTTAACAACATAAGCATTGTCTAATTTTATAGATATTTTAAAAGTCATATTCTGGTTGTATGGCAAGGTAAAATAATCAATAATTTATATTGCTCTGGAATTTATTGCATTTATGGCCTGCAATGTAAAATTATGTTCCGATTATTCACTCGCGGCCACATTCCTGTGTGGAATGACAAGACAAATATTGAATATTCCGTTCGAATTCTCAGCATAATCTTGAATGGTTCAGAAATTCTTGATATTCAATTTATTCCTTCTTGACATTCATTCTTCATTTCGCGGCCCAATTGATTGCAATGGGAGAAGGGACAGGAATGGCAGCATCATTCCTTTGTAAAATAAGAAGATCAATAAATATTTGGAAAAATATTTTAAATGTCTTAATTCAAAATTCTCAGCATATCAGGAACAGTGCTAAAGAATTATTAAAATTTTTCTTCGTTTCGACTAAAATTCATTTCTGAAATATTTCTTGATAATATTAAAAAAGATTTTAATTTCTCTACAGGAATCAAGAAGGGAAGAAGGGGCTCATTCGAGGAATGTGATATAAACTTCTCTATGAAAATCAAGTATGTCAACATTGATGACGCCGTTGTCGTTTTAGCCTCGAAAAAAATGAAGATGGAAGAAAAAGCGACACTGCTGAGTGACGACCAATTCGTTAATGGAAAGGTTTGTAATAATTTGTAAAAATTATTCGAAAATTTTGTTGAAAAATTGAATTTTAGGCGTTGATTAATATTCCTTTTGGATTTCAACTCTTTGACCTCAATGTCACCCGCGTAGCAGTGACGAAAGAAGGGACAATTCTCTCAGCCGATCCTTCCGTTAATTGGACCATCGCTCCCATAAACGCTAAACTCGGAATGAGCCGCTGCTCCATTTATTATTTTATAAAACGTAAGTGTGAAAAAATAAATTTGTCTCAAGGAGTTTCTGCCACGGTAAAAAATTATCTCTTATGTTTAAATTATTTTAACTTGACTTGGAAGTGATAAAGATAGATTTGCAACAAAATGTTGCGAATCATTCTTGATCCATATCGTCTATTTTGTAACAAAACCCTCTAAAATTCAAACCTTTTATGCCGATAAAATTGTATTATGGGCTATAACTAAAAAAATATATAAATTTCAGACAAAACACTTTACGTCGAGTGGATCGAATTTCAGTTCGAACACGAAAATTTCGAAGAAAACAAGTTGAGATTCCAAGTCAAACTGGGCGCCAGAGGAGAAATCAAGTTCGTTTACCAGGAAGTGCCCTACAACTTGAAAGCATTGCGTAAATATTGTGACTACTGCCTCGAAGACAAATTCGGAGTCATGTATTCTTATCAAGAAGAGTTCAAAGTGGCCCCCTACATGGAAACTTACGAGCTTGGATTTTCTATGGATTTCGAAAAATACAGAGTTAAGAGAGGCACTGTATTAAAATTTTCTTCGGCTGACTGGTGCATGTTTAAAAAAAACTGCTATGACTGCACCAAAACTGAATATCATCCCCCCTCGAGTAAAAGTGTCCGATGCGCGTGGTGCCCAGCAATTCAGAAGTGTTCCAGCACGAGGGACAGTTTGCAGCACGTGTGGAAAGAGAATAAATGTGATATTTACCACTTAATAGACTCACTCGCATGCAGGAATAACATACGTAGTACAAAGGACATGGACACCGCCACTACCGAACTAGTCATTACGACCATCCCTGATGAAGACCAAAGTTTTTTAGAGTGGTTTGAACGGGGTTTTTACAGGGCTTTAGAAAACCAATTTTTTATTTTATGTGTACAACTTTCTATTGGTAAGTTATTTTTACGAGCTAAAGAATATATATGTGATTTGATTTCCCGGCGACAAAATTTGCCAAATCCTGTTTAAAGGACAAAGATTTAAGGCCATAAGGATTAAAATTTGCTGATTTTGAGCATTTTTTCAACAAATGCAATAAAACATTTACAAATAAAACTTTGTTTTGATTCCCCTGCCTTTATCTGGATTACTTGTATTTTATTAACTGCAACCGCTTTCCTCGTTTCCGGAATTGCGTCCACGGAGAAGAAATATGCGGGTAAGAATTTCCATTTAGCGATATATAAGTCTGATAATTTTATATTTTTCCTGGATTTTGAACCTGCCCTTTAACACCGAGCATCGTCTATTTTTTAAAGGGGTTTTAGGGGACAAAATTTTAATTGGCATGGTAAATTAATTAATGATAATGTATATATGTATTGCATTTTTGGCCAGAAATCTAAAATTACTTTGCCAGATTCTTCATTTGCGGCAAGAATGTCTCAATAAATGATTTCAAACGGAAACGGGATTGAGAGTTAGGAACCTGGCAGCCACATTCTTGTGTGGAATGAGAAGACAAATAAATACAGGAAAAAATAATTTAAATTTCCTGCTCGAAATTCTCTCCGCAAGTCTTGAGTGTTTTAGAAATTCTTGGAATATGCCGGCGCATGCTAAACTGTTATGTGTTTATTTATCTGATATTATTTCTATAACAGAGAATTTTTAGTGGCGGCGAATGCAAAATTGCGCGTGTCGTCGGAGTGCGTTTTTATTTTTTCACCACGAGAGAAAGATTGATGAGTGGACCAAGTCTCTCCTTTATTCCTCTCTGCCAATTCCCGATTTAATCCTGTTTGCCACAAGGACAAGATAATTTCGAGCACAAATATTTGTTTTTTTTCTCGTGAAAATCTCGCAATTTTGTATGCGCGGCTTTGCTATAGTTCTGCAGGTCATTTTTTAAGCTAAAAAGCTATTCAGGCTCGCCATTCGAAAACACTGCACACTCGCGGTGACCTGCTGATTCGAATTGAATCTCATTTTATTTTTTCTTTAACATAAAAGTAAAAGTAGATCCATAATATAATAATAACCTTTTTTGTTTCTCAACAGAAATCAAGGAGCAGAGAGGAGAGAGAGCAGAGAGAGCAGAGAGAAGAGGGAACTTCTTCTCTGAAAGAGATCCGTACTACTCGATGACTATCCACTTCAACAATTATCCAGACGAAAGTTCCGATTTGATATGGAAAAATATGGAGAGTGAAAAGGTTGCGTTCAAGTTGACCGACGACCATTTCGTTGATGGGAAGGTACATTTAAAAATTAGAAAAAAACGTTCAATTTTTTTTTTGAATAATTTTTGAATTTTAGGCGGTGGTTGATCTGCCTTTTGAATTTAAACTCTTTGACCTCAATGTCAGCCGCGTAGCAGTGACGAAAGAAGGGACAATCCGATCTGTAGATCCTTCCGTTAATTGGATCATCGCTCCCATAAACGCCAAATCCGGAATGACTAGCTGCAATATTTCTTACTTCTTTATAGGTGAGCTTGAAAATTAAATATATATTTAAATCAGTTATATTTCAATCTTCAACTGATAAATAAAAATCAAAATTATGCGCATGAGTCGAGATCAATCTGAAGCTAAACTAAAAAGTCAGCAGCATTTTTGTTGCAAAAGTATTTTGGATTAAAAATAAACTGTTGAAGACTGAGAAAATTGCTTTTTGCATAGTTTATGATCAAAATGTTGAGATTTTTTATGTTGCAAAATGCAGCGGGGGCCAGATGTGCGATAAAATTGGTTCGCACTGCGCAGATCCAAGATGGCGTCTGAATGTAGGAAACGAAAAGCTCTCTTTGGGAGTGTCAAGAGTTTGTTTTTGCGATCCAAAAGACACAATTAGTTCAAGTAATGCGAATTATACGTCACAATATTGACTAAAACTTGCTTCTTTTCGCGCATTTTCACGTGACCGTTTTTTCGCGCCATACTCTACTGGACGCCAAATCTGCGCGTCGCACGAATCTGGCCCCCACTGGCAAAATGTTTGAAAAAATATTTATAGAAAAAACTATTATTGATATTATCTATGAAATTCAGTTCGTGCAACTAGTAACACCACTCCCTAAGAAAAAAAACCATCTGAAGCCTTTCTAATCGATTCTAAAACCGTCTATATTGCACCGAAAACCGTCTAAAATTCAAAGCTCTACACCAATGAAATATTAAGTAGAGGATTTATATAATAACAAAACATTTTTCAGACCAAAAAGTCGTCATTCAGTGGTACGACTTTCAGTTCAACATCAAAGGTTTCGAAGAGCACAAGTTCAGATTTCAAGTCAGACTGGGCGACAAAGGAGAAATCGATTTCGATTACAGGGGAGTGCCCTACAACTTGGCAGATGTGCCCTACTGGTGTGACTGCTTGGAAAAAAAATTTGGAGTCGTGTTCACTCATGACGAATTTTTTGAAATTGCCCCCTTCAAGGAAACTTACAAGCTCGGATTTTCCATGGATTTCGAAACATACAATGTCCAGCAAGGGACGTTTATCATATTTGTCAGGGCTGACAGGTGCATGGAGCAAACGAACTGCCTCGACTGCACCAACACTAAATTTCGCCACGACCCGAAATATTATTTATCCCGGTGCTCGTGGTGCCCAGCAATCAAGAAGTGTTCCAGCATGAGGGACAGTTTGCGGCACGTGTGGAAGGAGCATTGCGACTTTCATCACATGAGTGCTCCGAGTTTGTGCAACGAAAAAACCGAAGGTTTCAACAAATTTTTCTTGTCTTCGTTATAATTGTATTTGGGCATCTTTAAAAATTATTTGCTTCAAGAAATTATTCACTATCAAAAACAATTTTTGTTTCAGGTCTTAACACGTTCATGGTGCTCATGATTTTAAGCGTCTCCTTAACTGTGACTGTTCTCTGTGTATTGTTGAAAGAAAGCGTTGTCAAAGTATGCATTACAATACCGTTGGAATGGCTTCGAGAGCGCGTCCAATCCATAAATCAGCCAAATCAGCCGGTGGACAATATTCAAGCCGAGGATCAGAGCAATGACCAGGAAGAGCAGCAACGCCAGCAAGAGCCTGTAGTCTGGGACTATGATTTATTCCAAAAACCAGCCACCTATGTGTAAATTGAAGATGGCTTGCTGGGCAAAAGAAGCAGGAAATTTTTATAAATTTATAAGCCCTATTTGCAGGGCTAGGAAAAATCAAGTAAATTTTTTTATCTGGAAATGTGTATGTGTTTTATTTACATTTTCCTTGGCTGCTGTTACAAATTCAATTTAAATTACACCGTCACCAACCTGCAGTTAGTCTTGACTGCCGTACTAATCTTTATTTGGCCACGAATATTAAACAATATTATATGCAGGAACTTTTAATCTAATTTCTTAAAATGAGCAGAGTTTATCTGGATATTATTTTGCAATCAAACATTTTTCTGGATTTTCCGTTTTACGTAATTTGAAGTGTGTAAAATAGCCGGTCTCTTAAATTGCTAAAATACATTTTTTTCCTTATAGACCTTGAAGACTAAAATTGAGTTCAGTATTACTTATTATTTAATGAACATTTCAGGTTTAGAATGTGGCGCAAATATTTCTATTTATTATTTTTCATATTAATATTGAAAATATTGCTGAGTGGAATTTTATTTTAAAAAGTTTTTCAAATCTATATACATAATATTTTCAGGTTGAGGAAGAGTGTAAAAATATAGACAATATATTGAATGAATAATTTTCCTTTTTTAGTCTTCCTTCCCAAAGAATATATTCTAATCATCAAGATCATGCTGGAAGTCACTTCATAACGTCGCAATCCACATCCCTAATTAACCCTACCCCTCGAATTCCTATCATGAAGAGAGGTCAATTCACTGCTTATAATAAAAATATTATTTTCACTTTAGGTCGACTATGTTTTTGTTGTTTAACTCCTATAGAAATGAAAACACTGGAGGGGTTTGGCTCTGACGTCTCAGAACGGACGCTTTAAAGCTCTATTATACCACTCGCTGCGCTTTCGCTGTAGAAGTGACTTAAAATTGTTTTTGTGGTTTGACCTGCAAGTTAAGTTAAGTGTGCTTCCGGCTCCGCGTGCAAAGCTTGGTAATTTCATTTTTAAAATCCGATAAAACTGATAGTTACATATATATTTCCTTTGGAGCACTGAAAATCTATTTTTTTTAATTCAGCAAAATGGCACAGAACGACGATCGTCACGAACAAGTTGAGTACTTCATGGGCAGGTAAATATATACGTTGATTGAAATTTCTCACGCGGAAAATCTTTAGAATCCTGCAATTTAGTTTTGAGTAAAACCATTGCATTCGACCGTGAACCTTTCTCCCGCATGAGCTTAAAATTAAGAATATTATTCACAAATATTTTCAAAATTCTCGCTGGCCACTGCGGCATACGCTGGACGCTTCCAATTCGGCTGCATTAAAATATTTAAATGAGTCAATTTGCATTTTGTGACTTATGAAAACAAGCTTGTCAAATTGAAAAGCGTGACAACTCCGCCACGCCCCAGGGATCAACCGCGTGACATTACATTTATCCCAATTGACCAGTTGCATAAACCCTTAGTTATTGAAGCCGCCAACAGATTGCGCAACCATAGACTTTCTTAAAAATTTTGTTTTAAGCGGTTTTAAGGCACTTCCGCTGCGATTTCAGACTCAATCTAGCTATTTTGCTTTTTTTAATTAATGTGCTAATTTTTGATGTGCTGAAAACCAAAATCGGTTCAGCCAATCGCCGTAGAAACGTTGGAAAAGATTTTTTTTATTTCAAAAAATAGTTTTTCACGATTCCACGGCGATTGGCTGAACCGATTTTGGTTTTCAGCACGTCAAAAAATAGCAAATTAATTGAAGAATGCACAGTAGCTAGATTGAGTCTGAAATCGCAGCGGAAGGGCCTTAAAATCGAAAGTCTACGGTGGCGCCATCTGCTGGCGGCTTCGAACACTTAGGGTTTATGCAACTGGTGATTAAAAAAAGCAATAATAATCATTTTTTTTGTTTATTGTCCCTGTTGACTTGCAAAGCTTTCATAATTTCATTTTTAAAATCCGATAAAAACCGATTTGACGATATACAGTTAAATATTTCTAATGGAGCACTGAAAAACTTTTTTATTTTTTTAGCGAAATGCCAGAGAACGACGATCTTCACGAAAAAATTGAGGGCGAAAAATTTGACTTCATGGGCAGGTAAATATGTATATACGTTCATTGAAATTTCTTATTATCCGTCAATTTAGTTTTGAGTGAAACCATATATATATATATATGTATTGCGTTCGACTGTGAACCATTTTTCCCAATGTGAACCACGCACACATGAGCTTAAAATTAAGATTATTCACAAATATGTTCAAATTTCTCGCTGACCGCCGCGGCATAATATATGCTGGACGTTTTTAAAGCGGCTCCCTCACAATATTTTTAATGAGTCGATTTGACTAGGAAAATAAGCTTGTCAAATTGAAAAGCGTCAATGCTGGCCTACCGCCACGCCACCCTATTACATTCATCCTAGTTATATGGTTAAAATAAAAATAATACATTATTTATTCAATTTTTTTTCAGACTTGAACCGATACGAATATTTATATTGAAGCTTGCTTTCTCCATGACAATTTCTGGATACGTACTCTGCGAATTGCTTTCCACGCGTAAGCAAATACCTAATTTATTTTCATGATGTCTTAATATTTTTAATTCGCTTGAACAGAACTAAAAAAAGCAAACAACGACTTGGTGAAAGCACTCATGGCCTCCTTGCCTTTGCTGATAGTCCATTATCTTGAGGATCCCATCATGTGTCTTGGTAGCGCTGTAACAGGTTTCTTATATATTCGAAACCACTGCTCCAAGTTCAAATGCGATTATGAACAACGCGATATTAAAGAATACATCGTTGGCCCCTGCATATTTGTTGGTTAGTATAGTGTCTTTTACAGTATGTGAGAGGCTTATCATTATATATTTTCTTGTTCCGGAAAAAGCGATAAATTTTATTCATAATTAATAATAGTTTCGCTCTTTTTTCAGTTGTCTACCGGCTAATTTATGTCCGTATAAAATCGTACAATTCAGCAAGAGAGAATAGAAGCCATTAAATATTTATTTTAGATTTAGCTAGAATAAAAGAGAGTGCGTGTAATATGTTTTGTATTGATACATGAAATAAAATATCGTAGAACATATGTGGAAATAGAAAGATATTCACGTGTCTGCTTAAAATGATTTAACCAAAAATGTGATTCCAGTGACAAATTTCAATTATTATATAACAAAAACATCTTTAATTTCCGAATGGCACGAAATATTGGAGCTCGAGAAACACTCAAATTCTGAGATAGATATTTGAAGTAATGGTTTTTTAATTTAGGTTTCTACTTTGGCTGACAAATCTTTTTATTGCATTTTTTTTAAAAATAAATGAGAAAGAGGTTAACGACCTGGCGGAAGGCTAAGATGATTTAAATTAGATTGGGGGTAGTGAGCTATCTACACCTGAATAAAATTAATCCATGACTGAAGTTGAAATTTGAGAATAATTAGTCGAGAATCTCTATAATTCCAGTTGATAAAATAGCAGATAGTGCGTCGTTCAATCCAAAATTAAAAAAACCATCTACTCTATCCAGAATACGCGATGGCAGGGGTGGTGGGGAAGCCCAGGCGAGTCCAAGCCCCCGAGGTTTTTGCCCAGGGGCCCCCGCGGCCTCCCCTTTTGCAAAACGCTTCCCTATGCTTCGATCTGGGTAAAAAAATCGTCAAACGGGGTTGTTTCGGCTGAAGCCCGGGTGGGCGACGCAGAACGGTGTGTCAGTGTGTTTTAAAGTCGCTTTTTGCCATAGGAGAGTTAGAAAAAACGAAAGTGGGTGTTTTTGCGACGTTTTGACGGGGTCGGGGGTGCGGGGGTGCTGGGGTCGAAAAGTAGTCTATAAACCGCAGAATTTCATCACGAGGTCGGGGTTCGGGCAACGCTGGATCGGGGCTGCAGCTCAAATAGCAGCCGAGATGTAAGAGTTTATAAGTCGTACAACGTTGTTTGGACAGTAATTATTTTATCCGGTGGCAAAAGAGGATTAAAGCCATTAAATCTTTATTTTAGATTCATATAGAATTAAAGAGAGCACGCATAGATGTTTTAATATTATCCCTTTATAAAAATTGGATTAGGAAAAAGCTAGTGTTAATTGATGTTTAATTTTCCAGCAAGATTGAAATATGCCAAAAATATTTACTTTGTAGTTTAAAAATGTTCAGAAGATGAAACATACTATATTGGATTAAAAAAACATTTCGAGACCTATTTTATTAGTAAATTCTTTCTATTATTGTCTTAAAAAACAATCGTTTTGCCAACCAAATTTTGGTTAGCTGTGTGTGAAGCTAAATTGCTCTAGTTTTATGAAAATGAACGTTTAAAAACTCTAAAATGAATGATTTCACAAAACATCGACGCGCGGAAACAGGATAGCACGTGTGCGTCGTCGAAAGGGTGTCGAAATTGAGGATGTGAAACGGCGAACGGCGGTGGCTCTCACTCAGACCGGCTCCAGGATTCAACTTGGAAACAATGAATTGTTCGTATTTCAGCCTCATTTTGATATTTCTAGCATCAATTGGAGAAGTAATTCCTGAAGTGAGTAAAAGGTTTTCTTGCATGTGTTGCAGTTGAAATTAATTCCGAATGCACTACTAGTCTTAATTTTATTGATCATTTCAATTTGAAATTTGTTAATAATGACTAAACATCTTCCACCAGAAAAGGTCAAATTCGAGAAAAATCACCCATTTAAAAGAAAAAAATGGTAAATGGATTCCACCTATTTATTTTAAATTAATTTAAAATTTGATGTAGCTGCTCAGAAGAAATCTCGTGCTCCAACGTCAACGAGGAGGAAGTACATCATTAAATGTTGCGGGTTCAAAAGATGCATGGGGAACGCGACTCGTCAACAAAGCATAATAACTTCGACAATATCAACTATCGCCGTTACCAAAAATTATAATAGCGTAGCAGTTTGTCATTTTAATGTACACGTGTTTCAATCACACCAAACTTGATAGGACGTTGGCTTTTCTGCGTCATTTCCGGGCAAAGCGGTGGACCCGACAGGAAGCTCGGCTTACAGTCAGGCTAGCAACCCATCATCTACCAACGTGAACGGTGAACAACTGCAGGGAAATTCAAAAATTTAGTATAACTTTGAACATGGAAAAACCCAACAGCAGCTTTGAGCGGTGAGGGTAATGGGGCGGACAGCTTCATTTCTGAAGGGACAGGGTCGACGGCTTTTCAAGAAAGCGGCTCTGCAACGACATCAATGAGCAAAACATCCTCTCTTGTTGAACGCGCCAGTGGGGATTCAACGGATGGATTGGACACTAATTTATCCTCTCTGGCGAATGACTTCTTTACAAATTCGACAAATAACAATAAAGAAGTGGCATCACAATCTGCAACAACAGTTGGAATAAATTCTGGCCTGTCTTCACCACCAGCATCATTTACTAAAAATAATGCAGGGGCAGGAACAACCACGTCAATTAAATCGATTATCAATGCTTTGACCACAGCTAATCCGATAAATCCAGCTTCAGGGATAACTATCAGAACAGCTAGCACAGCTGTGCCACCAGGAACATCGCAATCAACAAAATTAGGAACATCTACCACGACAATTCAAGCTACTACGACAGTTTGTTGTAACGTAGATTGCAGACACGAATTTCATATATGAAATATTGTAGTCTCCATCCTGCCGTGTCACGTGTGCGGACTTCAACAATTCCCTGACAGTAATAAAATTGAAATACATTTAATGCCTTCATTGTAATTTAAAATAAAAATGTATATTTTTTAATTATTCCTCAGCAGAGTCAGTCGTCTCAACGTAAGTTCCAACAAATGAATCAATGCCCCACAAATCTTTACAAAAAATATTATTTCAGCTGCAGGATCTGTGAAAACAGCAGCTACGTGCAGCCGGCAGTATTTTGTTTCAACTTCTTCCGTAATCTTATTCAAAACTAGAAAGTAAATAAATAAAATTAAATTTAAAAATTTGTAATAGGTGGCAAGAAACAAGGCGACGTTGGGATGCAAGGCTTTGAGCATGACTCTCTTGACCACCACTTCTCTCGAGGAAATAAACTGTCTGGCAAACAGCTTTAAAGGTTCACTTTAAAAAAAAATATAAATATTAGAACAATTGAAGTAAAAAATTTAATTAAATTAGGCACATTTTGGACTGGTGGCTCTAGCGAGGGAATCAATTGCAAGGGCGAAAAACAATACGCGTGGTGTTCAACTGGTCACTTGATGTCTCCATCTCTGCTCTCAATGGCTAAATTTTGGCTTTCAACCAACGCCATGGCTATTAATACCGTGGGAAAATGTCTGGCCCTCACAATCTTGGACAGCACAAACAAAGGGATGGTGCACAAGAAATGCGACGATGTGTTGCCTTTCGTTTGTCAGTTCTCGACCGACTGCCCACAGCAGTGCGACAAAAATGTAAGATCAAGACTGTTTTTTATTAATTATTTTAACTCTTATTCTATTTTAAACACTTAAATTGGCAGCCTTCATTGTTTGATTCAAATGGAAACTTGAAAAGTAAAGAAAAAACAAGTCTCAATGATGGTTAATTTTAATTAATAATCCATTTTGTAAGATAAAACTTCTTATGGAACTTGGATCGACATTGGGAATACCACCTATCTTCTTGGAAACAAGCCGGTTTCAATTATATATGACATATTACTTTTAAAATTATTATATAACAAAATTACTGCCAGATGTCTTGGTTGTCCAGCTGGAAGCAGTGCTGCGCGTTGGGAATGGAAATGCTGAACATTGAAAACACTGCTGAGCAGCGAGGCCTGACCAGCTTGACCGTCGGCCAAAATAAAAGTGAGTTCATCAATTCTCACGAGGATTAGAAAATTTCAACTAATTTTAATTAAATAATAATTTTTAAAAAATTAAATACAAGAAATAGCCCTCAAGAAAAGTTCGGATAAATTTTTAATTTTAAACAGAAATGTGGAAAGCGAATTTCAATTACTGGACTTCTGGTACGTGGAATGGCGCACCAGCAGGCCAATGGTCGTGGTGCAAAACCACGGGGCCGACTATCTTGGATAAAAACATTATCTGGGAGCGCGGCCAACCCGACAACAAAGGTGGAAACGAAAGCTGCATCCACTTTCGCTTCGTTTTGAACTCCACGGGCACGATCTTAACTGACAGAAACTGCGACAGTAAATTCGTATTCGCTTGCAAGGTGAATTTGTTTAAATATTAAGTCACACTTTTGAAAAATATCATTTTAGACGTCACTTCTTACAACTACTGCTAAGCCGTGCATCGCCTCGTGCCCACCGATAAACACCTGCCAGCGAAATGTAAAAAAAGGATTTTTCCAATGACCCATTTTAATCATGAAATAAATCAATTTCAAGCCCTTACTTTTCTCAAACACAAAATCTTTAATTGGTAATGACATGCAGGTCAAGATTTTCTTTTTCCTCTCTTTTAATTTAATTTAAATTTTCAAAGACTTCACCTCCTACGGCGAGTGGTACGATGCGTGCGGCCGCACCGTTTTGATGTACACCAAAACCAAAGTTTCTACTGAATTTTTAATTTTTTGTGTTCTTATTTTAATTTATTCGTTCGCCGCAGTCGGACTGGACAAACGCCTGGAAGCAGTGCTGTGCCGTCGGACTGAACCTGACCTCAACGGAGTCGGCCGGGAAATTGAGTTGCTTTTCCAGGATTGTCACCAGTACAAACGTTGATCCAAGCTTTTAGTTTTCTTCAAACTCTGCCCTGATTTTAAAACCAATAATAATGCACCACCTGACGAATTATTAGACTCTTAGACAGCAGGCAGAAAATACTTTATCATTATAGAAATATTTATATATTTTTTTTATTTTGGTTTTTATTAAAGTAAGATATAACACATATTTTAATATTTCTTTTAATTATAATTATAATGTATACATTAATTTACAAAGCGGTTTTTATTAAAATTTTATTAAATATTTACTGCATTTTTAAAATAATTGCTGAATTGTTCATAAATATTATATTTAAATTAAAGAAAAAACTAATAAAATAAATACTATACAATAACCGATTTTACAGACCGATCTCCTAATATGATAACAATTAAAACAATTCCTCTTTTTAATTCTTAGGATCTGAATATTTTTATAGTTATGATGTCAGGCATTTGAAAAAGATCTTTCAAGATAAATTAGTTGTGGATAAATTTTATTGCTACTTATTTGTTTTATAAAAAAATGAGATTATTATCTGTTGATGCAGAGTTCGCTCCGAAAACCTACGGCGATTTCTGGCTGGCCGGGACGGACGTGGGGTGTCCGTCCACCTTCAGGTGGTGTCCACTGAACCGTAACTTCATCAACCCTGAGCTCAGTTGGAAGGAAGGACACCCCAAGGAGGGCCTGGACTGCGTTTATCTGGAGGCGAGGAACGGATCGGTGCTGCTGGCCACCGCAAACTGCACCGAACAGAAATTCTTTTTCTGCGACCTGATAAAGGTGGCGGCCTCGTCCCAACGCGCCATTCAAAACGAGTGCGCTGACATTTGGGACATTACCAGTGGTGAGATGGGGGATAAAGGGGTTTCCGATTGATTTTTATGCCTCGATTTCGTTTATATTAACAGAGCAAATTGACAATCTGCTGATCTCCAGCTTTTTTAATTCGCTGAACATCACACAAAATCTCAGGGTACTTTTAGTTTTCTGATTGATCTGTTCTTATAATGATACATTTCCTGTTTATAACAGTGCTTCTTGAAGTGCATCGGTGTCAACCTTGGAATGGTAATTTAAAATTAACAAAAATTAAAAAGTATTTTAGTAAAATTAATAATACTCTTTCTCGTTGCATGTTTTATAAAGGGCTAACTGAAAATAATTTATTTTATTTTCCAGTTTGAATTAGGAGGAGTGAATGGAATTGATTTGTTGCGGCAAATAGAACTAGCGGCTGAAGAGGACCCTGTCCAAATGCAAAATGGATTCAACGCTTACGACACATGCAGCGGAAAAAGTATTTATTTAAATTAAAAGTTTCTCGTGGATAGCCTTTTTCCAAGGCCGCGGAATATGCTTTGAGCGAAGAGGCGATCAGCAGAAAAACGCGAAGTGGCCGGCACACGTAATGGAGAAAGAGAGAACTGACAGCTAAGGGCAAAACCTTCCTCTTGCTCCTCACTGTATCCGAATAGAGTGTCCCGTCTACCATTGCGACACGCACTAACTCGCCAGAACCAAAACCACGGTCGCCCTGTTTTGTCCCTGAGTCTCACTAACTCCCTGCTCAAACTGATAAACTGACCTTAAATCTATCTACACCCTCTGATTACGCTTTCTCTCTTTCTCCAACGGACGCCACCATGCCTGAAACAATAATTCCATTGGCTTCATCACAACATAATATAATTTTTTTCAAAATTAACTAACATGTTGTGTGCCGGTCACCATGCGCCTCTTCGCTCAATGCTGAGTCTGCTGATCCCGTGGCCTGCTTGGGATATTGTGTCATTAAAAATCAGCTTTTTTGCCACGCACTCACCACATTCAATTGATAAAAAATAGCCATAATAAAGTTAGTCCCGGCACTGCACCATTAAATTTCCATGGAAACAGCTCTATGTGCGTTTCAAAAGAGGTTAATTATATATTTACAATTAAATAAATTAGAAAAATATTTCAGTCTTTAAGAGGTGCATTATTTATTTGATTTTTTTAAAATAATTTTGTTTGGTGTTTGCCAAGGTGAAAATATCTGCCTCCAATTTATCTTTTTTCTTTACAAAAAAACACTGATTTTCGATGTAATCCATAACAAATGTCAGAAAACCATTTTGTTTTTAAATTTGCAGAGTTTGACGACGAGTGCGTAACTGCTGAGGAAATTTACAAGTGCGGTCTGCAGGAGGCACCCGATCTGGTCACAAAAATCGTAAACAATAATAACAACAATGATTCCATGGTCAATTACTGCTTCTTTCTCTAATCCTACTTATTTATTTTTTTTTACAAAATTTTAGCTGACTCCACCGCTCCCGTGCGTTCCGAAGCCCCGATCCTGTTGGCTCTCGAATTTGTATCCCTGCATCGCAAATGTAATGTTCCCTACATTGGTTTAACACCAAGATTTGACGCTAAATAAATTTTCAGCAAACGGCAATCGATGAAATCAACAAAAACGGAACAGGTGAAAAGAGAAACCATATTTTTACTCTACTCCAATTGTTTCAATTCTAAAGATGAGATGGGAAGAGTTTTTCCGTCTCCGTCGGGAAAGTCTTTCTACATCGGAAGAGTTAAAACTACAGGAATTGTGAGTAAATCAAAATAAATGTTGGCAACTTGATGCTGAATGAAGGGAAAACGTAAAGGATGTGGTTGCAGTTTTCCAACGTTGCTGTGCGCTTGGAATGAGACTTTTCGAACCAGCCTCGTCGGCAGATTTTAAAACCGCTTACGGAGCATCAACTAGTAATGCATTAGACCTATCATTGATTTAAATCAAGGCTTTGGAAAAAGATTTCTAACATTAAACTCTAAAAAATAATTTTTGCCCCTACTCTAAAAGGGAAAAAAGGCAAAGAAAAATCTGGCGCAAAAAATTAGCTGACAAAAAAATCAAAATTTTAATTCTTAAAATAGGCCTCATAATTCTCCGTTTGATGAATCATGAAGAAACAAGGAATCGAAATCAAGCTAAAAATAATTAACATGTTTTATATTCCGAAAATTTTGAAATTTAATTGTTTGTCAGACTAGATTTGACTGTTGCCAAAATTTGGATTCCTCTGGCAAACAATAGATTTAATATTCATTTGTTATTCCTAGGGCTGTAAATTTTAGACGATTTTTTTGGGGAAAATAGTCGACTATTTTTAGACGGATTTTCGTATAAATTTAGTCGGTTTTAGTCGATTTTTTTTCAATTTAGACGGTTTTAGACGGTTTTTTTAAGTTCAATTTCCACTGCATAAATGATAGAACCATGTTCAAAATTCGCTGGAAAATACCCATTTCTACTATTTATTAGCCTTTTTCATAGCCTAGAGGTGGTCAGCGGTATATATAGAACATATATCTTAACACTATTCTACTAATGGAGCTCAATTAACATTACTAATATGGCTATGGATTTTAAAATTAAAATGTTTTGATTGCGGTATAATTAATTTATTTATTGTATCACGTACGCATCAAAATACAACATTTAATATTTCATTCCAAGGTATTGAAATTTATTTTTCGTCATCAAGGGCGTAGTAGTGATTAATAACCATGTGCATTTCAAGGTTTTCGGTGTTAAAACTCATCCTGTTGGGTCTTAGCATGGACCTCTTTGAAAAGCTTCTTTCTACATCAGCACTGCTCAGCTGAGCGTACTTTAAGGCAAGGACTTTTCTCAGAGGAAGTTTTAGCCCGTTGTTTCCCCATATTAATTAATAATTAAGAGAACACACTGAAGATGACGAAAATTATGTATGTCGCACGTCGCACTCACAGAGTCTAAAAGGCATACACATGGAACATGGATGCATACGCGCGCGTTCATGATTCAACTTGTCGAAGTCTTCTCGATTGGAGGATATTTTAAGGAACGTGCATGCGGCTAGATATGGTGCTGTTCAGCGAGTTTTAAGTCATATAAATGGAAAAGAGAGCGTGTAAATTAATTGAAATTGTAATTTCCGCGTACGCTCACACACATGGTATAATTAAAATTTCATATTTTATTAAAGAATATCATTTTCTAGAATTTTTCACCACGAAATAGTCAAAATAGACGATTTTAGACGGGTTTTAGACGATTTTAGACTGTTTTGGCAGTTTTAGACGGTTTTAGACGATTTCAAGTTTAGTTTAAACAGCACAAAAATGCATGATTCGTGCTCATTTGATGGTCCCGCTTTGATTTGAAGCTTAGAAAAAAATAGTCAATCGTCTAAAATTCACAGCCCTAGTTATTCCAAGGAATGCATTTTTTTGTCAATTGTTTGCACTTTAAAGCCCCGCTTTAGTTTATTTTTTTTTCAAAATTCTACTACAAATTCCAAATTGCAAAGATGAAAATTTGTCCACCATAATTTCCTTGTTTTTAGTTTAATTTTTAATCAGGTTTGGACTACTACACTAAAAGTGCCTATCTCATGGGAGACACGGAGTCGATCAACCAGACGCACGAGGTGTGGTGCCGCAGCCGCAAAGTTTTGCCAGACGCGCTTTACTCGACCACTCTGGCAGTGCCGAGGTTTCCCTGCACCGAATCGATTATGGGCGCCACGACCTCATTTTCTTACGCCGTTGTGTCCAGATCGAATGAGAACATTCACAACTTGTACATCAACCGGGCTAATATTAACGATTTTGTCTCTTTCATTTGCGAGAAAGTGTAGAAAAATTGGTATATTGCGATTTGTGATAATTTAATTTGGATCAAAATTCATAAAAAAAAATTGTTGGAAAAGGTGATTCATGTGACAAAAGTTTCTGGATTTCGGATCACAATTAAAGATTGGCATAAATTGGATCATGGATCTTGTTTTATTTTTAATTATTAATATACATTTTTATAACAGCAGAATTTATCCGAACATTTTTCTTCCAACAGAAAAAAGATTAAATGAGCGCGTTGGTCCTAGTTCCTAGATTTTGAGAGATTTCAAAAATGTTAAAAAAAGTGAAAACCACATTTTCATACGTTCCAATCGATTCCTGAGGGTTGAATTAGGAGAGTTCATAATTTTTCCGATCGAAAATTTTATTTTGGCAAAACAAAATACACGTTGCATTGGAATACGCATAATTATGAACCTTGTGGTCGCTACTGCGCATGCGTCTTCCCTGTGACGTCACAGCCATACTTATTGGCAGCTGAGAGGGCTGTGACGTAAGAGAGGTGACGCCTGCGTAGCAGCGACCAAAAGGTTCATACGTTTCCAGCGCCAAAGCAACGTGCGTTTTGCTATGGGCCTCTGCTGGCACGTCAAAAAACGTTTTTCGGTCAGGAAAATTATTTATTCCACCTATTTTGACCGATGCAAATCGATTGTATTATAAAAATATGTTGTTTGCCCCTTTCTTTCTTTAAAAACAAATTGTCGAACCGATTTTAGAAGGAAAATAGAGTTTTGTGTCATCTTCAAATAATTGTTTGTGCCAACTAAATTTTAGTTGGTGCGCGAAAAGCTATTTTGCTTTGTTTTGGTGAAAATATGAGTTTGAAATTTCTAGGAATGGAAAAATTGCTTTCCAAAAGCGGCAGCGCGGACAAACAGGATGTGCGCTTCGTCGAAAAATAATGGGAATTGAGGACGGTGGCTCTCACAATCAGTCGGGCTTCAGAATTCAAGTTGGGAAAAGATGAATTTTTCCTATTTCAGCCTGATCATAATACTTATAGCCACAATTGGAGAAGTAATTCCTGAAGTAAGTCAAAAGGTTTTCTGGTGTGTGTGAGTGTGGCAGTTGAAGTTAATTCCAATGCTGTCCTAATTTAATTGGTCGCGTGTACTTCTATATTTATTTAAATTATATAAATTTTAAAATAATGACGATGACTAAACTATTTTCCAGCAAAAGAAGTTAAATTTGAGAAAAATCATTCGTTTTATTGCAAATAATGGTGATTTAATTACTTATATCTATTCAATTTTAGTATAATTTTACATTATTTGATGTAGCTGCTCAGAAGAAATCTCGTTCTCCAATTCCAACGAGGAGAAAGTACATCATTAGGTGTTGCGGGTTCAAAAGATGCATGGGGAACGCGACTCGTCCTCAAAGCATAATAACTTCTACAAACTCGATTACCGCCTTTACCAACAATAATAATGTAGCAGTTTTTCTGGAATTTATACCATTATATGTCAATCGAATCAAACTCGATAGCATGATGACGTGTCTGCGTCATTACCGGACACAGTGGTGGACCCCACAGGAAGTTCTGCCGAGAGTCAGGATGGCTACCCATCATCTACCAACGCGAACGGTGAAAAATTGATGTGAAATTGAAAATTTTAATATTTGAACGTGAAAACCTCAACAGCAGCTTTGACCAGCGGAGCGGACGGTAATGGGGCGGGCGCGGGCAGCTTCATTCCTGAAGGGACAGCGACGGCTTTTCAAGAAAGCGGCTCGGCAACGACATCAATGAGCAAAACATCCTCTCTTGTTGGGCGCGCCAGTGGGGACACGACGGCCGGATTGGACACTAATTTATCCTCTTTGGTGAAAGACATTCCGAATTCGACTATTTATAATAACAAAGAAATGACACCACAATCTGCAACAACCACTGCAATAAATTCTGGCCAGTCTTCACCACCAGCATCATTTTCTAATAATAATAATGCAGTGGCAGCAACAACTACGTCGATTAAATCGATTATCAATGCTGTGACCACAGGCAATCCGATAAATCCAGCGTCGGGGATAACTATCAGAACAGCTAGCACAGCTGTGCCACCAGGAACATCGCAATCAACAAAACCAGCAACATCTACCACGACAGTTCCAGCCACTACAACAGTTTGTTTTATCGTAAATTGAAGACATGGATTTCATATTAAATATTTCAGACTCCATCCTGTCATGAGAAGTGTGCGGATTTCAATAATTATCTATCGGTAATAAAATGAAACCAGAAATGTTAACGATATATATAGTGATTAAAAGATAGTTAATTATTATCAAGCGATTGATATTTTTTTTCTTTTTTTTTAGATAAAAACTATGTCTTTGTCCCTAATGTTAATATACTAGTCCCAAATAATTACACCTTTTCAGATGTGAGAGTAACATTGGAACTTAGGGTCAGAATCAATGGTTAAATAATTTTTTGAATATGAATTACCAATTATCGATTTAAAAAAGATAGTATTATAGACCTATACTTTTCGCGTTTTTCATAATTCACAACGAAACTGATTTTGATGGTTTTAATCATAGTTTTGGACTTTCTAAACGATTTATATTATGATAGTGTGGTTGTAATCGCGTAAATTGTGCCACCTTTGAGTAAAAACTAAATTCAGACGACGAATCATGCTTGGTATATTATGATAAATTCCCAACTAGGCGGATTTAATTTGAAAATTGCCAACGTGTTTTTATTCATAAAAATAAGTAATTTCCATACTTTGTCTTCATCTTAATTTTTAATAAACTACAATCTCTTTTTTAATTAACCCCCAGCAACGTACGTCGTCTCAACGTAAGTTAAAAAAAAATGAACCAACCCCAAAACAAAAAATATATTTTATTTCAGCTGCTGGATCTGTGCAAACAGCGACATTGTGCAACCGGCAGTATTTCGTTTCATCTTCTTCTGTGATTATAATCAAAACTAGAAAGCAATAATTAAAAATACACTATAAAATTTTTCCTAAAGGTGATAAGAAACGAGGCGGCATTGGGGTGTAAGGCTCTTAGCATGACGCTCTTGACCACCACTTCTCTCGAGGAAATAAACTGTCTGGCTAACAGCTTTAAAGGTTTTTTTTAATAAACCCATTTAAACAACAGAAATGAATTCAATTGTTTTAGGCACATTTTGGACTGGTGGCTCTAGCGAGGGAATTGACTGCAATGGGCAAATACAAAACGCGTGGTGCTCAACTGGTTACTTGATTTCCCCATCTCTGCTCTCATTGGCTAAATTTTGGCTCTCAACTAACACCATGGCTGTTAATACCGTGGAAAAATGTCTGGCCCTCACAATCTTGGACAGCTCAAACAAAGGGATGGTGCACAAGAAATGCGACGATGCGTTGCCTTTCGTCTGTCAATTCTCGACCGACTGCCCACAACAGTGCGACAAAAAAGTAAAATTATTTTAACTGCGGAAATCAATTTCTAATTATTTTAAAATGCCCAAAATAAAATTTGCAGCCTTCATTGTTTGATTCAACTGGAAACTTGAAAAGTAAAGAGAGTGAAATAAGTCTGAATGACGGTTAATTTTAATTAATAATCCATTTTGTAAGATAAAACTTCTTACGGGATTTGGATCGACATCGAGAATACCACCTATCTTCTTGGAAACAAGCCGGTTTCAATTATATATGACATATTACTTTTAAAATTATTATATAACAAAATTACTGCCAGATGTCTTGGTTGTCCAGCTGGAAGCAGTGCTGCGCGTTGGGAATGGAAATGCTGAACATTGAAAACGCGGCTGAGCAGCGAGGCCTGACCAGCTTGACCGTCGGCCAAAATAAAAGTGATTTCATCAATTCTCACGAGGATTAGAAAATTTCAACTAATTTTAATTAAATAAAAATTTTTAAAAAATTTAATACAAAAAATAACCCTCAAGATAAGTTCGGATAATTTTTCAATTTTAAACAGAAACGTGGAAAGGGAATTTCAATTACTGGACTTCTGGCACTTGGAAGGGCGCACCAGTGGGTCAATGGTCGTGGTGCAAAACCACGGGGCCGACTGTCCTGGATAAAAACCTCATCTGGGAGCGCGGCCAACCCGACAACAAAGGTGGAAACGAAAGCTGCATCCACTTCCGCTTCGTTTTGAACTCCACAGGCACCATCTTAACTGACAGAAACTGCGACAGTAAATTCCTTTACGCATGCAAGGTGAATTTTTAAAAATATTTAGCCACAATTATAGAAAAAAAATCATTTCAGTCGTCACTTCTTACAACTACTGCTAAGCCGTGCATCGCCTCGTGCCCACCAATAAACACCTGCCAGCGAAATGTAAAAATACAAATTTTCCAAGCATTTTTAAACATTAAATAATAAATATAATTAAAGCCGCTGCTCTTCTCAACCAACCTAACTATATTCAGTAAATGAATAGAATAAAAATTTTCTTTTTAATTTAAATTTTCAAAGATTTCACCTCCTACGGCGAGTGGTACGATGCATGCGGCCGCACCATTTTGTTGTACACCAAAACCAAAGTTGCTAAACTCAATGTTAAATTTGGTATTTTAATTAAATTGATCGCCGCAGTCGAACTGGACAAACGCCTGGAAGCAGTGTTGTGCCGTCGGACTCAACCTGACCTCAACGGAGTCCGCCGGGAAATTAAGTTGCTTTTCCAGGATTGTCTCTAGTACAAACTTGGTTCCATTTTTTCAAGCTTTCTGCCCTGATTTTATAGTCAAAAACAGTGCTTTGCATAAAAACAACTTACAAAGCAGTCAAATGCCAAATTACAGTAGAATAGAAATGAATTTGAAAGGGACTTTTTAGATTTAATTTAATTTCAATAATATTTTGATATATTTTTGTATTTTGATCTAAATATTGTATCTGCAATTTGTAGCTATTGGCTGCTTTAATGACATTTAGCTAATAATTCAGATAAAAATATGGAATTAATATTATAAAAAGGTTATTTGGCTTCCAAAATTACTTAGATGAAATTTGAATTATTTAATATGTTACTCTTGCCGTGTTTGAATTTTATAGTAGAACAAATTGTCAATCATTGAAAAAAAATATAATAAAAAATCAGGAGCAGAAGAAATCTCATCGCTGCGTTTTTATATAAAAATTGAGATTTTATTCTGTTGACGCAGAGTTCGCTCCGAAAACCTATGGCGATTTCTGGCTGGCCGGGACGGACGTGGGATGCCCGTCCAGCTTCAGATGGTGTCCATTGAACCGTAGCTTTGTCGACCCTGAGCTCAGGTGGAAGGAGGGACACCCAAAGGACGGCCTGGACTGCGTTTATCTGGAGGCGAGGAACGGATCGGTGCTGCTGGCCACCGCAAACTGCACCGAGCAGAAATTCTTTTTCTGCGACCTGATTAACGTGGCGTCCTCGCCAAATCGCGCCATTCAAAACGAGTGCGCCGACATTTGGGAAATTACCAGTGGTGAGATGGGGGATAAAGGGTTTTCCGATTGATTTTTTATGCTTCGATTTCGTTTTTATTAACAGAGCAAATTGACAATCTGCTGATCTCCAGCTTTTTTAATTCGCTGAACATCACACAAAATCTCAGGGTACTTTTAGTTTTCTGATTGATCTGTTCTTATAATGACATATTTCCTGTTTTTAACAGTGCTTCTTGAAATGCATGGGTGTCAACATTGGAATGGTATAGTAATATTAACCAAAATAAACTCGGATTTAAAAATTTTTAAATATATAGGCGTTCTTTCATACTTTTTGGAAATGGCTAAAAATTTATTTTTTATATTTTTTAGTTCGAATTAGGAGGAGTGAATGGAATTGATTTGTTGCGGCAAATAGAACTAGCGGCTGAAGAGGATCCTGTCCAAATGCAAAATGGATTCAGCGCTTACGACACATGCAGCGGAAAAAGTATTTATTTTATTCGAATTTTTCGAAGTGGATACATTCCGTGATAAAAACATAGCTAGTAAATAGTCAAAAATAAATTAGAGCCACGTCAAAATTCCAATTCCATGGTATTATAAATAAACTGCCTCTAATTTATCTCGTTTCTTTACAAAAGAGATTGATTTTCGATGTAAATTTTACTAAATTTTTCCCTTATTGTTCATTAAAATCACTGAAAATCAATATATTTTGGAAATTTCCAGAGTTTGACGACGAGTGTGTGACTGCTGAGGAAATTTACAAGTGCGGTCTGAAGGAGGCACCCGATCTGGTCGCAAAAATCGTAAACAACAATAACATCAATGAATCCATGGTCAGAATTACAGCTGCTTCCTTCTCTACTTATTTATACATTTAAAATATTTTTAGCTGATTCCACCGCTCCCGTGTGTTCCGAAGCTTCGATCCTGTTGGCTCTCGAATTCGTACCCCTGCGTCGCAAACGTAACATTCCCCTCTATATTCTGCCACTCTGGTTTTGACACCAGATAAATTTTCAGCAAACGGCAATCGATCAAATCATGAACAGCATCAACATGACAGGTGAAGAGAAACCCCAATTATTTCCCAAACGTTTTAATACACGATCAATTGTTTCAATTTTAAAGATGATATGGGAAAGTTTTTTAATTCGTCGGGAAAGTTATACTACATTGGAAGAGCTAAAACTACAGGAATTGTAAGTTATCAAAATAATTGTTGGTAATTCGATGCTGAATGAAAGGAAAACGTAAAGGATGTGGTTGCAGCTTTCCAACGGTGCTGTGCGCTTGGAATGAGACTTTACGAACCACTCAATTCTCCGCTGGATTTAATGTTTGTCTTTGGAATGTCTTTGCCTGGTAATGCATAAATGATTTATTCTATGGTTTTGGAAGTGGATCTGTAAGGTTTAAGTTCTAAAGTTCTAATCAAATACTCAAACTTTGAAATGGAAAAGGTTTTAAACTGCCTGGAGCACTCTGTTTATATTAATAAAATTCCCCCTTTTTTATATCGCAAATATAGGGCCTCATAATTTGCACACAGTTGGATAAACTTGAAGGAATGGGGAATCAAAATCAAGCAAAAAGGCATCAACATGTTGAATTTTTCGAACTAAACTTGTTGCCATGTAAAGATCCACATTAGTTAATTTGTTATATTTGTACTTTATACACTTCCTGAAGTTTCTTTGATTTAAATTTTTCAAAATCTGATTTGAATAATGAAATCAAATAAATTAATTTCTTGTTGTTTCTAATTCAATGTAATAATTACACAGATGAGTACAGGACTTCACGTGCTTATCTCGTAGGAGAAACGGAGAGGATCAACCAGACGCACGAAGTGTGGTGCCGCAGCCGCAATGTTTTGCAAGACGGTGTATTCTCGACTGTGGAAAGATTTCCTTGCACCGAGTCCATAATTGGCGTTTTCAGCGATATATCTTTCGTCTTGAAGTCCAGGCCGAATGAGAACATTCACAACTTGTACATCAACCGGGCTAACATTGACGATTTTGCCTCTTTCATTTGCGAGAAAGTGTAGAAATATTGCGATAATGATTTGTAATGAAATTTAATTTGAACAAAATTCATAAACAATTTTAACTAGCATTTGTGTTAAATTCATGTAACAAAAAATGTGTTTCTAAATTTCGGATTACAAATAAAGATTGGCATAAATTGGATTATTAATCTTGATTTATTTAATTATTAATAATAGACATTTATAAGTGCAAACCAATTTTTCTTTAACAGGAAAAAGAGTACAGTATATTTGGTTCGAATTTTCCGTTTCTCGATATTTCCCAACATAAATTAACGCAGTGAAGAAAGTGAAAAATTATGCAATAAAAATGATTTTTAATTAAATCAATACAAAAGAGCAGAATAAATTGTGAAGAGAGCTGGGACGTCAGAGGGGTGACGCTTGCGCAGAAGCGATCAGAAACTTCATGCGTAGCGCGGGCCAGAGCTATGTGGGTTTTGCTTGAACGTCACAATAAATTTTTCAATCGGAAAAATAATTAATTCCGCTTATAACGACTCTCAGAAATCAATTTTAATGTAAAAATATGTGGTTTTCATTCGGTCTTTAATTAAAAAACATATAAGTCCTATTTTACAAGGAAAGTAGCTTTGTATCATTTTAATATAAATAATGTTTTTTGTCAACTAAATTTTGGCTACCCTCTTACTTTAGTTCTATGAAAATGAGAGTTTAAAATTCTAGGAATTCATTATGATTTGATTCATTTCCAAAAACACCAACGTGCGTAAGCAGGTTGAGTGTTTCGTCGAAAAAATATCGATGATGAGGATGTAAAACAGCGGTGGCTCTCAGACAGTCAGGCTTCACCATTCAACTAGGAAACAATGAATATTTCCTATTTCAGCCTCATTTTAATATTTCTAGTCTCAATTGGAATTTCTCAAGTGAGTCAAAAGGTTTTCTGGCTTGATGCAGTTTAAAGAAATTCCAATAATTATGTCGATCATAAAATACTTTTAATTTCTTGATTTCATTTCATGATTTTTCAATAATGACTAAACTATTTTGCAGCAGAAGAATACAAATTCAAGAAAAAACATCCGCTTTATTGGAAATAATGGCAAATGAATATTCTACCTATTATTCAATTTTAAATAATTTAAAAATTTAATGTAGCAGCTGAAAAGAAACCTCGTTTCCCGATGCCACCGAGGAGAAAGTACATCATCAAATGTTGCGGGTTCAAAAGATGCATGGGGAACGCGACTCGTCAACAAAGCATAGCTTCAACAAAGACGGTTATCGCCTTTACCAATAATAATAATAAAGTAGAAGTGTTAATTGAATTTTCACATTTCTCAATCGAATCAAACTCAATAGGACGATGGTGGAATGTCCGCGTCATTACCGAGCACAGTGATGGACGTCATAGGAAGTCCTGCTGATACTCGCGATGGCATTCCATCATCTACCAACGTCAATGGTGACGACGGTAAACAATTTGCTGGGAAATTGAAAAAAAAAATTAATATTTGATTGTGAAATCCTCAACAGCAGCTTTGAGCGGTGGGGATGCTGGAAATGGGGCAGACAGTTTCATTCCTGAAGGGACAGGGTCAACGGCTTTTCAAGAAACGACATCAATAAGCAAAACATCTCTTGTTGGACGCGCCAGTGGGGACGCGACGGCCGGATTTGACACTAATTTATCCTCTCTGGCGAAAGACATTCCAAATTCGACTAATTATAATAATAAAGAAATGACACCACAATCTGCAACAACTACTAAAATAAACTCAGGCCTGTCTTCAACACCAGCATCATTTTCTAATAATAATGCAGGGACAGGAACAACCTCGTCGATTAAATCAAATGCTTTGACCACAGCTAATCTGATAAATCCAGCTTCAGGGATAGCTATCAGAACAGCTAGCACAGCAGTAGCATCAGGAACAACACAATCAACTAAATTAGGATCATCTACCAAGACAATCCAACCCTCTACAACAGTTTGTTGTAACGTAGATTGAAGACACAGATTTCATAGGAAATATTTTAGACTCCATCCTGCCGTGTCACGTGTGCGGACTTCAACAATTCCCTAACAGTAATAAAATTGAAATACATGCAATGCCTTCATTGTAATTTAAAATAAAAATGTATATTTTTTAATTATTCCTCAGCAGAGTCAGTCGTCTCAACGTAAGTTCCAACAAATGAATCAATGCCCCACAAATCTATACAAAAAATATTATTTCAGCTGCAGGATCTGTGCAAACAGCAGCTACGTGCAGCCGGCAGTATTTTGTTTCAACTTCTTCCGTGAATATATTAAAAACTAGAAAGCAAGAATAAAAAAATTAATAATAAATTTTCCAAAAGGTGGCAAGAAACACGGCGACGTTGGGATGCAAGGCTTTGAGCATGACTCTCTTGACAACCACTTCTCTCGAGGAAATAAACTGTTTGGCCAACAGCTTTAAAGGTTTATTTTTTAATAAATGCTTTTAAAACAAAAGAAATGAATTCAATTGTTTTAGGCACATTTTGGACTGGTGGCTCTAGCGAGGGAATCAATTGCAAGGGCGAAAAACAATACGCGTGGTGTTCAACTGGTCACTTGATGTCTCCATCTCTGCTCTCAATGGCTAAATTTTGGCTCTCAACCAACGCCATGGCTGTTAATACCGTGGAAAAATGTCTGGCCCTCACAATCTTGGACAGCACAAACAAAGGGATGGTGCACAAGAAATGCGACGATGTGTTGCCTTTCGTTTGTCAGTTCTCGACCGACTGCCCACAGCAGTGCGACAGAAATGTAAGTTCAAGACTATTTTTTATTAATTATTTTAACTACTCTTATTCTTTTTAAAACACTTTAATTTGAAGCCTTCATTGTTTGATTCAACTGGAAACTTGAAAAGTAAAGAAAAAACAATTCTCAATGACGGTTAATTTAAATTAAAATTCTATTTTTAAGATAAAAATTCTTATGGAGTTTGGATGGACATAGGGAGTACCACGTATCTTCTGGGAAACAAGCCGGTTCTAAAAATATATTATTTTCAAAAATTGATATTTTAAAAAAAATTGCTGGCAGATGTCTTGGTTGAACAGCTGGACGCAGTGCTGCGCTTTGGGAATGGAAATGCTGAACATTGAAAACGCGGCTGAGCAGAGAGGCCTGTCCAGTTTGACCGACGGCTATAATAAAAGTGAATTCATCAAATCTCATAAGAATTAAAGCTTTGCAATTTAAAAAAAAAGAACAATATAGCATTAAATAAGTGAACAAATTAATTTTTAATTTTAAACAGAAACGTGGAAAGCGAATTTCAATTACTGGACTTCTGGTACGTGGAAGGGCGCACCAGCGGGCCAATGGTCGTGGTGCAAAACCACGGGGCCGACTGTCCTGGATAAAAACCTCATCTGGGAGCGCGGCCAACCCGACAATAAAGGTGGAAACGAAGGCTGCGCCCACTTCCGCTTCGATTTAAACTCCTCCAACGCACTCTTAACTGACAGAAACTGCGACAGTAAATTCGTATTCGCTTGCAAGGTGAAACAGATAATAAATATAAAGCCATACTTGAGAAAAAAAAATCATTCCAGACGTCACTTCTTACAACTACTGCTAAGCCGTGCATCGCATCGTGCCCACCGATAAACACCTGCCAGCGAAATGTAAAAATTTAAAATTTTCAAAGCACTTTTAAATATTAAATAAAATTTAAGCCTTTTCTTTTCTCAATTACACATGCTCTATATGGTAATGAACGGGTCAAAATTTTACACATAATTTTATAATTTAAATTTTCAAAGACTTCAACTCCTATGGCGAGTGGTACGATGCGTGCGGCCGCACCGTTTTGATGTACACCAAAACCAAAGTTGCTAATGAATTTTATTATTATTATTTTTTAATTAAACTGATCACCGCAGTCGGACTGGACAAACGCTTGGAAGCAGTGCTGTGACATCGGTCTGAACCTGACCTCGATGGAGTCGGCCGGGAAATTGAGTTGCTTTTCTAGGATTGTCTCCAGTAAAAACGTTTTCTTATTCAAGCTTTTGGGCTCCTTTCTGCCCTGATTTTAATGCTAATAATGCTCCACAAAAAAAAACTTTAAAATTAATAAGAATGTGTTAAATTTTATTGTAAAATGATAAAAATATATTTTTTTATTATATTTCCATCAGGAAAAAATATCTTAAATATATAACATATATTTAATTTTTTTAGGGTAAATTTTATTAATCTAACATTTATTTGTTTTAGTTGAATTTTACTAGATGTATCCAAATTTTTTCGAGCTATTGGCTAGTTTATTGTTGTACTCTTAAACTAATATTTAATATAAAAATGAGTATGAATATAGCATTATTAAAATGTTTGGGATGCCAATTTTATAGAGATATATGTATAAATAATTATTATTTTTCTTTTTCATTGGATCTGATTTTACTGTGGGTACTTGAAGCCAATCATTTTAAAAAGAAATTCTATAATAAAAAACAGGTTCAAATCTCATCGCACCGTTGTTTCATAATTATCTATTGACGCAGAGTTCGCTCCAAAAACCTACGGCGATTTCTGGCTGGCCGGGACGGACGTGGGGTGTCCGTCAACCTTCAGGTGGTGTCCACTGTACCGTAACTTCATCAACCCTGAGCTCAAGTGGAAGGTAGGGCACCCCAAGGAGGGCCTGGACTGCGTTTATCTCGAGGCGAGGAGCGGATCGGTGCTGCTGGCCACCGCAAACTGCACCGAACAGAAGTTGTTTTTCTGCGACCTGATTAACGTGGCGGCCTCGCCAAATCGCGCCATTCAAAACGAGTGCGCCGACATTTGGGAAATTACCAGTGGTAAGATGGGGGATAAAGGGTTTTCCGATTGATTTTTTATGCTTCGATTTCGTTTTTATTAACAGAGCAAATTGACAATCTGCTGATCTCCAGCTTTTTTAATTCGCTGAACATCACACAAAATCTCAGGGTATACTTTTAGTTTTCTGATTGATCTGTTCTTATAATGACATATTTCCTGTTTTTAACAGTGCTTCTTGAAATGCATGGGTATCAACATTGGAATGGTATAGTAATATTAACCAAAATAAACTCGAATTTTAAAAATTTTAAATATAGGCATTCTTACATATTTTTGGAAATGGTTAAAAATTTATTTTTTATATTTTTTAGTTCGAATTAGGAGGAGTGAATGGAATTGATTTGTTGCGGCAAATAGAACTAGCGGCTGAAGAGGATCCTGTCCAAATGCAAAATGGATTCAGCGCTTACGACACATGCAGCGGAAAAAGTATTATTTTAGTCGAATTTTTCGAAGTGGATATATTCCGTGATAAAAACATAGCTATTAAATAGTCAAAAATAAATTAGAGCCAGGTCAAATTCCAATTCCATGGTATACTAAATAAACTGCCTCTAATTTATCTCGTTTCTTTACAAAAGAGATTGATTTTCGATGTAAATTTTGCTAAATTTTCCCCTTATAGTTAATTAAAATCAGAGAAAATCAATATTTTTTTGGAAATTTCCAGAGTTCGACGACGAGTGCGTGACTGCTGAGGAAATTTACAAGTGCGGTCTGAAGGAGGCACCCGATCTGGTCGCAAAAATCGTAAACAACAATAACATCAATGAACCTATGGTCAGAATTACAACAAAACTGTTTCTTTATCTTCTTAATTAATTAAAGTACTTTTAGCTGGCTCCACCGCTCCCGTGCGTTCCGAAGCCTCGATCCTGTTGGCTTTCGAAAATGTATCCCTGCATCGCAAATGTAATGTTTCTTACACTGGTTTAACACCAAGATTTGACGCTAGATTAATAATTTTCAGCAAACTGCAATCGATGCATTCAACAGCAACAACGGGGAAGGTAAAGAGAAAAATAAATTTTAATTTCTACTGTTCACCTTTTATATTAACCCGATCAATTGTTTCAACTCTAAAGATGAGATGGGAAAAGTGTTTGTACATTCGTCGGGAAAGTCTTTCTACATCGGAAGAGTTAAAACTACCGGGATTGTGAGTGAATTAAAGTAAATGTTGCAAACTTTGTACTGAACGAAGGGAAAACGAAAAGGACGTGGTTGCAGTTTTCCAACATTGCTGCGCGCTTGGAATGAGTCTCTTCGAACCAGTAACTCTGATGGATTTTGTGACAGCTTACGGAGCTTCAAATAGTAATCCATTTTGATATTTATAATTGTTTTAATAAATGAACTTTGAAAGTTAAGTTTAATTTTAAATAAAATTTTGCATAGACTTAAACATTGAAAAGGTTTAAAATAAATGCACAGGACCACAGGAGCGATGTTTTAAAATTCTCCATATTTTTATTTCGCAAAAAGGGCCTCATTTCTTGCACAACGTTGGATAAATCACAAGGAAAGGAATTTAAATTTTAAAAAAATCAGTGAGACGTTCAATTTTTGGGTAAATTCAAAAAATAATCTAAAATTTAATTGTTTGTCGATCCTCGTTTGACTGAAAAATTTCCACACAGAGAATTTCGTGATCATTTGTCAGTGCCGAAATATTCAAACTGTGCAGGTGTCAATTTTTGCCCAGTAGAAATCCACTTTATTTATTTTTTAATTTAATTTTGATTTGTATACTTCCTGGAGATTATTTGATTTGAATAACGACATCGACAAAATTAATAATCCTGAAACTCTAATAATTTAATCGTTTGACTTGTTTCTAATTCAATTCCGTAATTAGGTTTGGACTACCAGACTGCAAGTACCTATCTCATGGGAGAAACGGAGTCGGTCAACCAGACGCACGAGGTGTGGTGTCGCAGCCGCAATGCTTTGCCAGACGCACTCTACGCGATCACTCTAAACGAACCCAGATTTCCCTGCACCGAGTCGATAATTGGCGCCACGACCAAATTTTCATACACCGTTGTATCTAGATTGAACGAGAACATTCACAACTTGTACATCAACCGGGCTAATATTAACGATTTTGCCTCTTTCGTTTGCGTGAAAGTGTAGAAAAATTGGAATATTGCGATTTGTGATCATTTTAATTCGAACTAAAATTCATGTCATAAAATTACAAGCATTTGTGATAAATATGATAACAGTTTTCTATAATTGGGATTACAATTAAAGATTGGCATAAACTGAATAAATGAATCGTTTTATTTTTAAGTATTTTAGACATTTATTATTACTAAAGAATTTTCGAAATATTATTTCTTTCAACTGGAAAAAGAGTTGGAATTTCAGTTTCTGCATGTTTCTCAACTCTTACAACGTGAAAAGGACTGCAAAAATGCGGCAAATTTGATTTTTAATAAATCTAAAACATAAAAATAAGATTAGAAAAAATAAAATCCTATTTTCTGATTTCCAGATTGTGATTTAGCTCATAAAATTGTTAACTATGATGCCAAATTTTTTAATTTCTATTTTAAAATGATTTTTAAACCTCTTTCAGAAACAGTTTTTTACCTAGATCAACTCTAAAGAAGCTTAAGCTGCTAAAAATTTTAAAGAAACGATTTGAATGGAACATTTAAATATGGCATACTTTGAGCGTTTTCAATTTTATAAAAGTAAGGGCTGAATTTTTAAAATTTCTCTAAAAGATAAATAATTGTTTCCTTGATCAACCAAAAGCAAGAATTAAATGCTATCTTCTTCATCCAGCAGATATACAATAATTCTAAGTTGACATTGTCGGTAAGCAAAGCTAATTTTTTCCTAGAAAAGAATGAGTGTCAGCGGCAATCCAGTTGTTTTTTGTTTTCAGGTCCGATTGTGCGCGCTACAGCGGTATTGTGGCGGCGAGCAAATCGAGGCCGCACGTGCTATGCTAGCTCAGTGTAAAAATTGGAGGATCAGCGGAGATCGCGCGTTAATTCAGGCATTGTTATACGACTTTAAAAACAATTTATTGTCAACAGCTGTAAATGCAAATTGGGGAACTTGAAAATGACGAAAAACACGTAACGGGGTTGAAAAGCAGACATTTTTAATGCGTAAAATGAGTATTTTAGGCTTGCAGCGGTGTTGGGAGGAGAGAGAAAGCATAAATAGGGGTGCTCGAAGGATTTTGAGGTTTAGATTCGAGAAAGCCGGGCGTAGGGTGCAAGTGCGGCGCAAAAGACGGACTTTAACGTTGTGTTAAGACATTATACCCGATCTGTACGTGGGGTTGATTCGGGGTTTTGCCAACTAAATTTTGGTTCGCTGCATGATTTTCTTTTTCTTTTAGTTTTATGAGGATTAAATTTTAAAAGTTTTAGGAATGGAAAATTTCATTTCCTAAAAACACTAACGCGCAAAAACAGGATGCGTTTCGTCGAAAAATAATGGGAATTGAGGATAGCAAAGCAGCGGTGGCTCACAGTGCGCTTCAGGATTCAGCTTGGATCAATCATGAAGTTTGCTTATTTCAACCTGATTTTGATATTTATCGCCACAATTGGAGAAGTAATTCCTGAAGTGAGTCAAAAAGTTTTCTGGCGTGTTGCTGTGTAAATTAACTCCATGCTGTCTTAATTTTGTTAGTCGCATACTTATATTTATTATATTTATTTCAACTCTAATTTTTAAATAATGATCAAAACTATTTTCCAGCAGAAAAAATTAAATTTGAGAAAAATCATCAGTTTGATTGCAAATAATGGTGATTTAATTACTTATACCTATTCAATTTTAGTATAATTTTACATTATTTGATGTAGCTGCTCAGAAGAAATCTCGTTCTCCGATTCCAACGAGGAGAAAGTACATCATTTATTAAGTGTTGCGGGTTCAAAAGATGCATGGGGAACGCGACTCGTCATCAAAGCATAATAACTTCGACTAAATCGATCGCCTTTACCAACAATAATAATGTAGCAGTTTTTCTGGAATTTATACCATTATATGTCAATCGAATCAAACTCGATAGCTTGATGACGTGTCTGCTTCATTACCGGACACAGTGGTGGACCCCACAGGAAGTTCTGCCGAGAGTCAGGATGGCTACCCATCATCTACCAACGCGAACGGTGAAAAATTGATGTGAAATTGAAAATTTTAATATTTGAACGTGAAAACCTCAACAGCAGCTTTGGGCGGTGGGGGTTTGGGAAATGGAGCGGACAGCTTCATTCCTGAAGGGACAGGGTCGACGGCTTTTCAAGTAAGCGGTTCAGCAATGCCATCAACAAGCAAAACATCTCTTGTCGGACGCGCCAGTGGGGACACGTCGGCCGGATTGGATACTAATTTATCCTCTCTGGCGAAAGACATGCCGAATTCGACTAATTATAATAACAAAGAAATGACACCACAATCTGCAACAACTACTGCAATAAATTCTGGCCAGTCTTCACCACCAGCATCATTTTCTAATAATAATGCAGGGGCAGGAATAACCACGTCGATGAAATCGATCAACAATGCAGTGACCACAGGCAATCCGATAAATCCAGCTTCAGGGATAACTAGCACAAGTGTGGCACCAGGAACATCGCAATCAACAAAACCAACAACATCTACCACGACAGCTCCAGCCTCTACAACAGTTTGTTTTATCGTAGATTGAAGTCATGGATATCTAAATTAAATATTTTAGACTCCGTCCTGTCATGAAAAGTGTGCGGATTTCAATAATTATCTATCGGTAAGAAATTTTAACCATCAGAAAAAAAATAAATTAAAGCTTGTCTTTGACGAAGTTTCTGAGCACACCAATCGATTCTTAAGGGTTGATTCAGGTAAAGTGGAAATTTTTTCTGACCAGAAAGTGCATGCGTCAGAGCTGGCACACGCCAACCACCAGTTGCTAGCGGCTGACGTGACGCCTCTCCTCGGCCACACCAGCTCAGACGCATGCGCAGTTCTCGCATAGAGGTTCATATTGTTTTGGCGGGAAAAATTTTACTAATGTTACGCACGTCGCGCTCGATATTTCTTTACCTAATTCGACCTCAAAAATCGATTGGTTTGCTCAGACACTTCGTCAAAGACGGTCTTTAACAGCGAGATTGGGATACAATTAGGCAGTAATACAGTATAATTATTTGAAAAAAGGTTCATTAGCATGATTGCTAATTTTTTTACAGTTGTTAATACTGGCCCTATTATAATTACAAATTTTCAGAGGGGTTATGAAATTCGCATTAAAATTTAGAATTAGGAACAGTAGTGGATAAAAATTATTATTTATCTGGAACCAACGAGCAACACAAAAGTGATTTAGATGGTTTTAACCATAGTTTTCAGCTCATCTCTAAACAATTTACCAGTGTGTCTCTAAATAATTAAAATCGCGAAATTTTTGCAGACTTTAAGCAATAACTAAATTCATACATAGAATGCTCGCGGTGTATTCCCCACAGCTCTATTTTACATCCTTACTATTCCTCCATTTTAATTTCTAATAAAATGAAATATCTTTCTTTAATTAATCCCCAGCAACGTACGTCGTCTCAACGTAAGTTCTAACAAATGAACTAATGTGCCATAAAAATTAAAAAAAAAAATACATTTCAGCAACTGGATCTGTGCAAACAGCAACAATGTGCAGCCGGCAGTATTTCGTTTCAACTTCTTCCGTGATAATAATCAAAACTAGAAAGAAACAAGTAGAAATTAAATTAAAATTTTCAAAAGGTGAAAAGAAACGAGGCGGCGTTGGGATGCAAGGCTTTGAGCATGACTCTCTTGACCACCACTTCTCTCGAGGAAATAAACTGTCTGGCCAACAGCTTTAAAGGTTTATTTTTTAATAATAAATGCTTTTAAAATAAAAGAAATGAATTCAATTGTTTTAGGAACATTTTGGACTAGTGGATCTAGCGAGGGAATCAGCTGCGATGGGCAAATACAAAGCCTGTGGTGCTCAACTGGTCAATTCATTTCCTCATCTCTGCTCTCAATGGCTAAATTTTGGCTCTCAACCAATGCCATGGCTTTTACCGTGGAAAAATGTCTGGCCCTCAACATCTTGGACAGCACAAACAAAGGAATGGTGCACAAGAAATGCGACGATGTGTTGCCTTTCATCTGTCAGTTCTCGACCGACTGCCCACAACAGTGCGACAAAAATGTAAGTTCAAGACTATTTTTTTATTAATTATTTTAACTCTTATTCTATTTTTAAACACTTTAATTTGAAGCCTTCATTGTTTGATTCAACTGGTAACTTGAAAAGTAAATAGGAAAACATGTCTCAATTACAGTTAATTTTAATTAATAATCAATTTATTAAGATAAATCTTCTTATGGAACTTGGATCGACATTGGGAATACCACCTATCTTCTGGGAAACAAGCCGGTTTTAAGAATGTTTTATTTTTAAAAATTAGTATTTTAAAAAATTGGCTGGCAGATGACTTGGCTGAACAGCTGGACGCAGTGCTGCGCTTTGGGAATGGAAATGCTGAACATTGAAAACGCGGATGAGCAGCGAGACCTGACCAGCTTGACCGTCGGCCAAACTAAAAGTGAATTCGTCTCTCAAGAGAATTTAAGAATTGCAATCATATCTAAATAATTATTTCATTTTTAAAAATTAAACTGAAACAAAAATCGCCTTCAATAAGTGTATATATTAATTTTTCAATTTTAATCAGAAACGTGGAAAGCGAATTTCAATTACTGGACTTCTGGCACGTGGAAGGGCGCACCAGTGGGTCAATGGTCGTGGTGCAAAACCACGGGACCGACTGTCCTGGATAATAACCTCATCTGGGAGCGCGGCCAACCCGACAACAAAGGTGGAAGCGAAAGCTGCGTCCACTTCCGCTTCGTTTTGAACTCCACAGGCACCATCTTAACTGACAGAAACTGCGACAGTAAATTCGTATTCGCTTGCAAGGTGAATTTGTTTAAATATTAAGGCAAGCTTTTGAAAAATATCATTTTAGACGTCACTTCTTACAACTACTGCTAAGCCGTGCATCGCCTCGTGCCCACCGATAAACACCTGCCAGCGAGATGTAAAATCATGAATTTTTTAAATACATTTAAACATTAAATAATAAATAAAATTCAAGCCGTCGCTTTTTTCGGCCAACCTAACTATACTTGGTAAAGAATGAGTTATGATTTCTTTTTTCTATTAAATTTATATTTTCAGACTTCCGCTCTTACGGCGAGTGGTACGATGCATGCGGCCGCACCGTTTTGATGTACACCAAAACAAAAGTTGCTAATGAATTTTATTATTATTATTATTATTTTAATTAAATCGATCACCGCAGTCGGACTGGACAAACGCTTGGAAGCAGTGCTGTGCCGTCGGACTGAACCTGACCTCGATGGAGTCGGCCGGAAAATTGAGTTGCTTTTCCAGGATTGTCTCCAGTAAAAACGTTGTTCCAAGCTTTGGGGTTGTTTTCTAACGATTTTAAAGCCAAGAAAATGCTCGGCAAGAATACAAGCTTAAAAAGCAGGCAGAAAATACTGAACGCTTCTTTGTTGAAAATCTCACTGTTTACTCAAAAAATCGGGTTTTTGCCACCATGCCTCTCAATTGGCGAAAATTCATCAAACCCCAATATGAATCGACGCGGAATTTATCTGTAAATCTTTTGAGACCAATCACGGCCCGTTTTAATTAAAATCCAAGATATCGATTCACTTTTGAAAATTAAAAAACATGTTTTTTGCACTGCCACATAAGAATAACATAGAAATGGATATAATTTGTCCTTTTTTCCGCAAATGAACCCAGATTACGATCTTAACTGATCCATCGGACACGCAGACCCAACGCTGGTCTGGACACCGAATTTAAGCTTTCTCTTGCCTAAAGAGAAATGAAATTTCTTTTTTACGGTTTTCCGCCTGCAGACGCCAACTCAACAAGGGCTCATACGAAAATGGTTTTATTTTTGTTAAAATTCGATGGATTGATGGATTTCAAGACATGAGATATCAAACGAACTGTTTCAATAAGACCTACCTTGGTGTCCTTTTCCAAGGTACCCCGACCTCTGAGATATTCTCCACGGCCACTTTTCTTGATTTTTTTTCCGACGCCGCCGCCCTTATTCTACTATGGCCAAAATAACCGGTTGGCACAAAAGTACGAAGCGCTTGTAAATATTATACAATAAACAATGCAAATAATTAAAAAATATACCTTAGAAAGGTTTGGGTTCACAATATTAGTTTAATTATACTTTAAATATTCATTCGTTTCCACTTTTTTTGGAATTTTATATAGATCAATACTGTCGATATTTTTAAAAAGAAATTTACAAATCTGGAGCAGAAAGATCGCATCGTTGCTTTTTGCTATACACAAATTGAGATTATTCCGTTAACGCAGAGTTCGCTCCGAAAACCTATGGCGATTTCTGGCTGGCCGGGACGGACGTGGGATGCCCGTCCAGCTTCAGATGGTGTCCATTGAACCGTAGCTTTGTCGACCCTGAGATTAGGTGGAAGGAGGGACACCCAAAGGACGGCCTGGACTGCGTTTATCTCGAGGCGAGGAACGGATCGGTGCTGCTGGCCACCGCAAACTGCACCGAGCAGAAATTCTTTTTCTGCGACCTGATTAACGTGGCGTCCTCGCCAAATCGCGCCATTCAAAACGAGTGTGCCGACATTTGGGAAATTACCAGTGGTGAGATGGAGGATAAAGGGGTTTCCGATTGATTTTTTATGCCTCGATTTCGTTTTTAACAGAGCAAATTGACAATCTGCTGATCTCCAGCTTTTTTAATTCGCTGAACATCACACAAAATCTCAGGGTACTTTTAGTTTTCTGATTCATCTGGTCTTATAATTACATATTTCCTGTTTTTAACAGTGCTTCTTGAAATGCATGGGTGTCAACATTGGAATGGTATAGTAATATTAACCAAAATAAACTCGGATTTTAAAATTTTCAAATATAGGCGTTCTTACATATTTTTGTAAAATTTATTTTTTATATTTTCTAGTTCGAATTAGGAGGAGTGAATGGAATTGATTTGTTGCGCCAAATAGAACTAGCGGCTGAAGAGGATCCTGTCCAAATGCAAAATGGATTCAGCGCTTACGACACATGCAGCGGAAAAAGTATTTATTTTATTCGAATTTCTCGAAGTGGATACATTCCGCGATAAAAACATAGCTAGTAAATAGTCAAAAATAAATTGGAGCCAGGTCAAATTCCAATTCCATGGTATACTAAATAAACTGCCTCTAATTTATCTCGTTTCTTTACAAAAGAGATTGATTTTCGATGTAAAATTTGCTAAATTTTTCCCTTATAGTTAATTAAAATCAGAGAAAATCAATATTTTTTTGGAAATTTCCAGAGTTTGACGACGAGTGCGTGACTGCTGAAGAAATTTACAAGTGCGGTCTGAAGGAGGCACCCGATCTGGTCGTAAAAATCGTAAACAACAATAACATCAATGAATCTATGGTCAGAATTACAACTTCTTCGTTTTCTTCTTAATTAAGTTTGTAATAATTTTAGCTGGCTCCACCGATTCCATGTGTTCCGAAGCCTCGATCCTGTTGGCTCTCGAACACGTATCCCTGCATCGCAAATGTAATGTTCCCTAATGGTTTACCACTCTGAATTCGACTCTAAATTAATTTTCAGCAAACTGCAATCGATGCAATCAACAACAACGGTGCAGGTGAAGCGGAAATATAGATTTTTAAAGACTGATCAAATTTTTCAATTCTATATATATAGATGAGATGGGAAAAATTCTTATTGGGCCTATGTCGGGAAAAAAATTTTACGTGGGAAAAGTTAACAATGCAGGAATTGTGAGTAAATCAAAATAATTGTTACAAACTTAATGCTGAATGGAGGAAAACGTAAAGAACGTGGTTGCAGCTTACCAACGTTGTTGTGCGCTTGGAATGAAACTTTATGAACCAGCCTCGTTGTCGAATGTAGTGGCACAATTCATGCCAGCAGCTGCATATCGTAATGCATTTTGATAATATAATATAATTTATTAATCACAGGGCTTTGGAAGTGGGTTTATTTTAAAAAAGCAGGCTGCAAAAGAAAAAGGGTAAAAAATTACTGGAGCAGAGTGTTAGTATTAAAAGAAAAAATACCCTATTTTCATTTCGCATAATTTGTACACTGTTGGATAAATCAAGAAAAAAGGAATCGAAATCTAGCGAAAAAATAATTGAGACGTAGATTTTTCGAAAACCCTTTAACAAAATCTGAATAAATTTAACTGTTTGTCACTTCATATAAAAAATAAACCGTATAGGATTCATAGTCATTTTGTTAATTCTATAATTGTTAATTGTGTCAATTGTTGCCTTTTAAAGAGGAATGATACTGAAAAAGCCTGGAAAATGCTAGTTGCCAATGCATAAACTCGTCCCTTAGGATTCAGTTAAAGCCTAAATTGACCTAAGGAGCGCTGTAATTTTTTGAGAAAATTGGCTGGAAAGTTAGCGTGCTTTTCAAATGGAAAGGGCTGTCTCCTTACTTAATTGAAATCCGATTTAATTTCAAAACCAAGAGTTTCCCCAATAAGTGGCAAACACCGTTGGACAGATCTCGACGAGAGGAATCGGAATAATGCCAAGGAAATATGTTCAAGCACTGTAAATTTTGGATAAAATTGGCCAAGTTTGAATTTTCACTGTATGAAGGTCCTTTTTTATTATTGCAAATTGTTGAACAAATTGTTTACCGGTCAATTGTTTAAGGCATCCAACAATTTAAATAATTTTCAATTGTTGCCCAGTATCATTCCACTTTAATTTGCTATAAATTAGTACTATAAACTTCCTGAAGATTCTGTTATTTAAATTTGACCCAATAAGTTAAAGGTGTCCGCTTTAATAAGTGACTACATAACACATTAATATTTTCGGTTTTCTTGTTTCTAATTTAAAATTTGCATTAATTTAAAAGCGGACTACGAGACGAGTTCCGGTGCCTATCTCATCGGAGAATCGGAGTCGGTCAGCCCGAATCAAGAGGTGTGGTGTCGCAGCCGCAATGTTGTGTCAGAAGACGGAATCAAGCCGGCAGTTCTCAATTTACCCTGCACCGAATCGATAATTGGCGTCAAGTACCTAGATGCATTCGTCGTGGCGTTCAGGGAGAATGAGAACATTCACAACTTGTACATCAACCGGCAGGCTAATATGAACGATTTTGTATCTTTCATTTGCCAGCCAGCAGTGTAGAAAAATTGAATTAATGACGTGTGATAATTTTTTTCGGATCAAAATTCATAAAAAATTTTAACTAGCAATTGTGATAAATGTGAAAAATGTTTCTAAATTTCGGATTTCAATAAAACATTGGCATAAATTGGATAGTGAATCGTTTTATACTTAATTATTAATAAACATTTATTATATGGCTGGAGAATTTATCCTAATATTTTTTCTATAACAGGAAAAAAGGGTTGGTTGCAGTTTTCCGTTTCTCGGTATTTCTCAACTTAAATTAAAATAGAGGATTAAGTGAAAAATGCAGCGAAAATTTATTTTTCTTTAAATTAAAACATAAAAGAGTAAAAAATATCGTCCTGCGTAACTCATTCTAATTTTCCTGTGGCATTTAAGTTTTTGTTTACTATATGATCTCACATTTATTTAATTTTTAATTTTTTTGACCTTATTTAGAAACAATGTTTTACCTAGATCAGCTCCAAAGAAGCTTCAGCGGCTTAAAATTTAATGAAACGATATGACTGGAACATTTAACTATATTACAAACACTAAAAGCCATCTTCGCGGCTGCTGCCTTTGTCTCTCATGCATTAATCATGCAAATTTATTCCTTTTAAATATCGTTTGTGGAACAATCGGTCACAATTATTACCAACTCGGCTGCTCATGCGCGGCAGTGAGTTGGAAGAATTATGAGACTTTAGAAATATTAATTGCCACAACGCTTGTGAGCAGCCCGAAATCCTTAGAATAAAATCTGAGCCTTTTACTGCTGGCCTGGCAAAGGCGCGCGTGACTGAATATTATTTATGCAGCAACTTCTAAACTCAAATTAATAGTCCGGTTTCTCCAAAAGTTAGCAAAAACTATGAAAATTGCAAACTGATTGACTAATTTAATCTCCTTTTTATTAATTACGTTATTATCTTTGAATGCTCTATATTTATCAAAATAAATGGAAAAGTAGAAATTATACACCGCCGTTTAACTGCTGTAAAACAATGATTTATGATGGGTTTTTATTGAAACGTAAGTGACTCTAACAATTATAAAAAGACTTTCAATCGCGATATTGGCCCCATATTTACCGTTACGTTAAATATTAAAACGCAGACGAGACTTTGACAAAAATGCTTACTTATTACTGTGTAGCTGGCTGGCGCGTACGCGAAAACCGCCTCGAAGCTCGCGGGGTGGTGTGACACCGCTTGGGGTCACGTGCCAGTCAGTGATGGGAAAAATACAGCTTGGGGCGCCAAAGTTACTTTAAGTAAATGTCGTGTGTTGTGTTTAATTAATGTCATCCGCCATAGCTGATTCGATGGCGGCAGTCAGTTGGTTAATCCAAATATTTCTCTGAGCAATCCGCGAATAGAGGGTTTCTTTATCGCCAAGATCCAAGTTGCGGAACTTGATTTCAAAACCTTCTAACTGCGGCGCTGACAGCATGCTGGAGATATCCACGCGCATATCACTGAAATCAAATAATCTTTATTTAGAAATGTGAATTCTTCTTTTATATTCCAAACATGATTATTTTTATTGTTTCAAGGATGATGAAAAATAGTTTTAATTTAAGGGTTCAGGAATCTCTGGACCCCACCCTTAAATTAAGAGTATTTCAGTTCCCTGGAAAAAAGGTATTCTCACCGTGAATCGTAGCATCTAAACCATTTTAATCGGCTCAAGCAGCCAATGGGCACAATGTAGCTGGACAAGCTTAGGTAAAGCAGTGAGAACCACTCAAGGTTGCTGCACCAGCCAAAGATTTGTTCAAGGGTCAACTCAGCTGTGGCAGTGCAGTGACTGGTGTATCTCCTTCTTATGTCCAACCGACTCAGATGGCTTCCATTTTCCTTGAGGAAACATTCCAGCGCGTGCGTTCGATTATGGGAGACCAAGAATTTGGCAGATCTCAGCTTCGGCAAACGCGGGAACCGGCGGACTTCAGGATCATTCCAGAAATATTCGAAGTTCATCTGTATATTTAGAAGAGATGTATAATTTATTATTTAGTCAGCCAAGAGAAAATATTTTTACCGTGAGAGCTGTCGCGTGGGGCTGCGTCGCCAAGAATTCTAGGTTTTCCACCTTCTTTGGATAGCCAATAAAGTGATAATGCGGGCTAGGGCCTACGAGGTGGGGCGTAGCAATTGACATATCCTTGGCTAATCTGATTGTGATATCACGAGAACTAAATCGGATTTCGTGATGTAAAAAGCCGTCGTCGAAGAAATCGACTTTTTCCTCGCAATCCAGCATTACTTGGTTAACCGTAATGAACTGCAAGCCTCTGCAATTCTTCACTATTTCCTTCAGTTCTGAGAGCAGGACGATGGAATCAGCAATATGAAGTCTTTGCAGATATTTCAAATGGGTAAGCGTCGCAATTTCTTTACGGCCAAGCCAACGAGTTTGGTAAATAGATGAATGATTTATTATTAGCTTCTGTAGCTTAGGGGCATTCCCAGCGAGTTGTTTGAGTACCTTGAGAAGTTTAATTATAATATGTTAAAAAGAGTGTTCAAGAAAATGAAATTTTACTTCTGTCTAACCTTCAAAAATGGAAATACTGACACTGAGTTCCGTCTTGACTCATCGTACTGGTAGAACATTTTCAGGAATCCATAAGTATCAATTTCTTCGGTTTTGCGGCTGAGAAGGCTCGGATAAGCCAACCAAGCTTTATCGGAGATGTCCGCCCTTTCACAACCGGTATAGTACTCCCTGAGCAAATGTTTTAAAACCATTTCCTTCAGTTCAGGTTCTAGAAAACAAATAGAAACTTTTCACAAACATGAAAATCAGCATTTCAAAGCGGGAATTTAAATCGAATGTTTTATATTTTATAATTATTTTTAATCAAAATTGAAAATTTTTTAATAAATGGAAAATTAATTAGAAAATGTATATTTCTTAAATATTTTTCAGGCAAGAATGTGAAATATTTTTTTTTGCACTGTATTATTGAAATTCAAACAAATTAATACTTTTGCTAATCAGCTTTTTATGAAAAAAATTTTTTGCTCACCTAATTTAACCAAATTTTTGCCATAACTGTGGAGATTTTTTATGATTGTCTTGGTAGTCATCTCCACCAAGCTCTTCGGCTGAATAGTTTCCAAACCTGAGATGCGAAACTGTAAAAAAATTCAAGCAGAAACAATTTATTTCAACACATGGGCCAGCGACAGACTATTTAAAGAGGATTGATATTGTAGAACTGGCTGGAAATAATCTTGTCGGCAAGCCAATAAATGAACACTAACCCCTTATTATTATTAGGACTCAGTGAAAGCCAAAAACTGACCAGTTGCAGGGAAAATTTTTGAGAAAAGCGGCTGTAAAGTTAGCATGCTTTTCAAATGGCGAGGTCTGTCTTCCTTAATTATAATATGATTTTATTTCACTGTTACAGAATTGCATGAGGCAATGGCAAAATTGGTTAACCTGTTAATCAAATGACGTAAAATATTTCATTTCTGGATCAAATCTTTCTTAATATCGCGAAACTGCTCTACTTGAACTGCATCAAGACCCAAGACGCGGCGCGTGGCCGCCGGCCGCTACCCAAGAACCACCGATTAACTTTTAAAATTGGCCTGACGGTGCAGTTAGTGTCGCGGGTGAAGCTGAAATTTTGTTCTCAATCGAAACCCGACTGGTCACTCATGCCTGCATATTTTTTTATATGTACTTGATGTTGATTTTAGTAGCAATGCAGAAGCGTCAAAGAGCAAAGATTCATGAGAATTTAAGTGTTCAATAAAGAGGAATCGTGCGTGTGAGCAGCCACATGTAGCTTGCGAAACGAATAAGGAAGTAATGCAAGCGCGCTCTTTGCCTGTTGTGAAATTATCCCAAAGGAGAATAAAATCTCTGTGCGAGCAAGCAGCCGACACCCAGGTATGTAACTGACGCGCTACCTGAGGGTGTTTTGACGCGGCGGGGGTTTCAAAAGAAATGCGCGTTGGTGGATAAATTTTTCAAGCGGAACGATTCTCTACTGCTGTACACAGACCTAAATTTCTTTAAAAAGTGCCAGGGAGGAGCAATAGATTTTGAAGCGCGCTCGCATCGTTGAAGGCCAGCGGTTGCGAGCAGGGTTTGCCAATTTTGCAATGAGCAAAAATGCACCACTGGTTTTTTGCGCAAAAAACCGGCTGGAAAAACCCACCAGTTTTTATAGTCGATGTGTGTGAATGCTCATCTGCGGAACAATTTTTGCGCGCCAAAACTGACCCGCCAAAACGCGGGAGGAAAATAGAAGCAACCGACTTTGAATGGTGCTGATGCTGCGGGCTTTTCATCTGGCTGGCTGGCACATCCCTGACAAAATTTTTATTCCCTAAAACACCCCTCAAGGAAGCGACTCGCCGCTTTCAGGCCGATTCGGCTGCAATCACAATGCGTCAGGTGCACGGCGAAGAAGAGCCTTTTGTGTTCCGCTCGCAGCCTTCACCGCTGCGATGCAGGCAAAGAGTCACGGGTGCATCTCCCTCCTCGAGCGGTTGAGCCTGCACTTGTTGCTTTTTGAGCGAGTTAAATAACATCTCAAACTCAACTATTTCCAGAGGGATTAATTAAAATTCAATTTAAATAAGACTGGTAGAACTATTTTGAAATAATGCTTAGATAATATTTGTTACCAAATATTAAAAAAATCGATTCGTAATTAATTTTACGCAGACAAATATTGATATTTATAATTTAGTGATATATTTATAAATTCATACGATCGCATTTTAATCAATTGGTCTTAATATGTAATTTTCGTGTGAGGAGATTTGATTTTAACGGGAATTTACTGGGAAGTTTAAATAATTTTTCCACTAACGCGCATTTCTTTAAAAACCGCGCGAGAACCCCCGCCGCGTCAAAACACCCTTGGGTAGCGCGTCAGCTATACACCTGCTTGTCGGCTGCTTGCTCGCACAGAGATGTTATTCTCCCTTGGGATAATTGGGATAGTTTGGCATTTTTCCGAATTTTAACCAGAAATAGTCAAATTTTGCTCCAAAAGAGTCTGAAATTTCAGAAAATTACGTTGAGAGTTAAAATTTTGTGTCTCTTGGTGGAACCAGTGGCTCTAATACTGATTTTGGGGATTTTGAAACATCCCTATTTTTGGTCTTCCGGATCATGATAATTTTTAATTTTCCATAGGAATGCATGTGTTTCGGAAAAATGCGCAAATTTGCAGAAAAACCCGCAAAATAACAGTTTTTTGCAATGCAGTGGGTTTTTCCGGAAAAATGGGGGTTTTTGCGAACCCTGGTTGCGAGGCGACATGAAAAACCGGCATCCAAGGCTGCAACCACCGCCTGTGCGCAGGGTCTTCGGCCAGAGGGCTTTCTCTTTCCGAGTAGTAAGTCCATGGAACAACCTGCCGCCCGAGCTCAAAGATTGCGCAGTGTCCGTGTTCAAGTAGTCATATTTAAAAAGAATTACAGTTAATCCCTCCGGAAAAAGTTGCTTTTGAGATGTTATTTAATTTTAATCGAAAAGCAACAAGTGCTGGCTCAACCGCTCGAGAAGGAAGATGCACCCGAGACTCTTTGCCTGCATCGCAGCGGTGAAGGCTTTGTGAGAGCGGAACACAAAAGGCTCTTCTTCGCCGTGCAACTGGCGCATTGTGATTGCAGCCGAATCGGCCTAAAAGCGGCGAGTCGCTTCCTTGAGGGGTGTTTTAGGGAATAAATATTTTGTCAGGGATGTACCGGCCGGCCGGATGCAATGCCCGCAGCAAAAGCACCTTTCAAAGTCAGTTGCTTTGATTTTGGGTGTCGAAGCCAGCCGACAGCCTCCCGCCTTTTGGCGGGTCGGTTTTAGCGAGCAAGAAGGATTCCGCGGAAGAGCATTCACACACATCTACTAAAAAAGCCACTCTGATCACGAGACGCTCGCCGCCGCCGCCGCTGGCAGGTGTTTTCGTTGCAATTGCAAAGGCCAAACGCTCGCGTTTTGTTAATTTTGAATTTCTACTGTAACTAGGTCATTTTTTGATTATTGAAAATTAATTACCGTTCCAAATGCAAATAATATTGAATTTTTGCCCCATACCAAGTTCACGCATCAGGCTACATTTTATGAAAAAAATGCAAGCGAAACGCGATAGTGCGGCCGCATGTGCGTTGTGACCAAATTGATTAGCAGATTACGGACATTTACTCTCTCCCCACGCTCTAGTTTGGCCGAGGGAACACTCATTATACAAGTAACAGCCCCAAATGCATTCAAAATCACCAGAAAAATTGTGAGAAAATGAGTCAATTTACCATATTTGAAGAGGAAAAAATAATGCTGATCGCTGTTCTTAAGTCGTGCTCTGTAGCGGGCGGCAGGTCGAAGAGTGATGCACGATGCACGACTTGTGGAGGGTAGAGCTAACGGGTAGGCTATTAACAGGGTAGCCAGCTGCTGAGGCGATAGAAAAAGGTTAGAGGGGAAGGCTTTTGACGTTAGAGCAAACAATGTTATAGGAGTTTTTATTTTAACGCAGATATTGGAGAAAATTGAGCATGGCTTTATTTTAAGTCCATCAAATTCCTCCAAAACGGAGAGTTCTCCCGCGCTCATCCTAGAGTCTGTGGCAACCCTAAAAAACCAATGGGTATTTTACCCGAACCAATGATTTTTCTCGAAATTATTTCAAGGAATTGTGCAGTTTCCCTCAAATAATGATAAATAAAAATCAAACACACTATTATTTGCCCTCTTATTGCCCTGCCAAAGGTCATTAAGGGGATGCCGGGGTGCCAAAACTTCAACCCCCTCAAGAGGTTTTTTTCACTACGCTGCAAAACGGAATTAAGTTTTATCAATCCAAAACCAATTCAGTGCATTCTACTATGTAGTTGAACTGCATCCAATTTTATTTTTATTTTTTTAACGAAAGGTCGGGGTATGGTACTTTAGAATTAATTTAAATATATTTAATATATTTTTAAGTCAAGAGGGAGCATTCTATAATTTTAATTATCAAATACGTAGCAATGGGGTTGAAAAGGGATGGGGGTGCTTATTTACCCTCCACCCCTAAGTTGCAATATGCTTCAAACCTTTCCAAAAAAGTAAATCATTTTATAGCAAGGTGAAACATTTCTCAATCGAAAATATTATTTACTCTAACTTGGATATCGACTCTTAGAGGAAAACCTTTTAGTTGCTTCTTAATTAAAATATTTTTCGTATTTTAATTAAACCGATCACCGCAGTCGAACTGTATAAACGCCTGGAAGCAGCGCTGTGCCGTCGGACTGAACCTGACCTCGACGGAAATTTAATTGCTTTTCCTGGATTATCGCCAGTACAAATGTTGTTCCAATCTTTTGGGTTGCTTTCTGATAAAATAACGCTCTGCAATATTACGAGCTTTAAAAGTAGGCGGAATATACAATATAAACAAGTGGCTTAGCAGCCACTTTGCGTTGCGCGGCCGACAGCCGCTTCGCGGCCGCCGTCAGGCCCTTCGGGCCTCCCGGCTGGGCGCGCGCGCGGACCAAAGGTCCGCGCGCACCTTCCGCCCTGCAGGCGATGGACCGTCGAGACGTCGGGCGCGCGCACCGAAAGGAAAAATCGAGCGCTCCTGCGCAGCGCAGCGTAATGACGCACCACGTCGCGCAGCCGCGCCAAATCGTCCAAAGGCAGATCGACCGTCTCCTCAGGTGTCGCTTGGTGTCAAAAGATAGCTAGATAAATTGTCTAAAACATCGCCGAGAGACATTTTCGATTTTGTTCCCCGACTCCGGGATTCGGCGGCGGAAAGGCGCGGCATGTCGAAAAATCGCGAATATCGCACTTACTGAAAAATCAAACTTATGAGTTAATTTTCAAATTGACTCCCAATTATTGAACTTTGGTCGATACCTAGCTCAGATGGCTAGGCGGCGTTTCCGAGTCGAAGCTGGGTATGCGCGAATTTTTTTTTTTTTTTTTTTTTGAAAATTTGGACTTTTTTCGGCCAAAATGGCGCCGTGGACTCAAAAATGGTCAAATTTTGGATAACTCGGTGTCGGCAGACCGGCGGCGTCGAGGCCGAATTTATGACACCAAAAAATCCGCGATCGGTCCCATAGGGCCCCGGCCAGTCCCAAAAAACCACCATTTTGGAGTGTCACGGCGCGCGATGCTTGGGCTTTAAAAATTCATAACTCCTGCCCCGTTCGTGCTAGATGGCGTAACTGGTGTTCGCCGAACTCGCCGCAAAATTCTGCGTCGGATTCAGCCGTTTTCCGCCCCCCAGCACCCTCTGCGACCCCCGCGGGGACGAAAAACCCCTAAAAAACGGTCAAAAGTTTGTATTTTTTAAAAATTGCCCTATGGGGCCTGCGGCGGTTTCGACCTGCGGAGGCTCGTTCTGGCGGCGCCACCCGTCGACGATCCGAGTTGCGCGCCGATCGGCGCCGATTCGGCGATTTTTTTACCCGCGAGCATAGGGACGCGGGTCGGTCGCGGGGGCGCCGCGGGGCTCCCAGAGGCTCGCGGGCTTAACCCTTGGGCCTCCCTAGGTTTTGGCCGGAGGCGCACCTTTTGCTGTGGGTCGCGCCTTCGGCGCTCCAACTAAGGTCCGCACCTGCCATATTCTATGTAGGTGAAAAAAAATTGAAGATTAGTTAAAAATTTAATGCAGGGCAAAACTAGTTACAGAATGTCGCGTGTGGATTAAATGTTAAAAATAAAATTGATATACAGGCTAAACTTTGAATGAAGGAAAGACAAATGTAAGTTAACAAATGGACAAGGATTTTATTAGCTAAAATACAAATCAAAATGTTTTGTACAAATTAAAGAGCGTATCATCTCTTTCGATATATTGGAATGAATATTCTAATTCATAAACATCAGGGCTACCCTAGTAACCAAAAAACGTTGAATAAACGTTGATCGTCAACAGGGAATCAACGCTGAGTGCCGCAGACCGGCCAAAGGAGTTCAATTTAAGTCAAATTACGGGAATACGTGAGAGTGCTAGTAGTAGCCAAAAACAAAACAGAATACACATATAATTTTTTTTCTTTATGTAAATTTGCGACGTGCCGAGCAGACCTGCGCCTCCGCCGCCGCCGCGCTGATACCTCTCTATTTAACATTCAATCTACTGCTGGGCCAAGCCATTCTCACAAGCCTCTCCTCAATATTACTAATTCTGCCTTGCTAATTATTATATTATTATATCTGCTCTCTTTAATTATGCTTCCAACAATAAACTCACTCTCCTTAAACTGTAGTGCACTGGACTATATTATTTAACTCGGCTGATTAATAATGCCATCAATCGGTCACAATTATTACCAACTCGGCTGCTCATTGTCAGGCGTGGCAGCGAGTTAATATAATTTTGAGACTTTAAAAATATTAATTGCCCCTCTGCCTGTGAGCAGTCCCGAATCCTTAAAATAAAATCTGCGTCTTGCTGACCTGGCAAGAGCGCGCGACTAAACGTTCTCAACAACTTCTAAAGTCAAATAAATAGTCCAGTTTTTCCAAAAATTAGCAAACAATGAAAATTGCAAACTGATCATTTACAAATTACTCTCCTCTTTATTAATTACGTTATTATCTTTGAATTCTCAGTATTTATCAAATTAATGGAAAAGTAGAAATTATACACCGCCGTTTATCTGCTGAATAGCAATGATTTATGTGTTTTTATTGGAAAGTAAGTGACTCTAACAATTACAAAAAGGCTTTTAATCGCAATATTGGCCCCATATTTACCGTTACGCTAGTTATTAAAATGCAGACGAGACTTTGACAAAAATGCTTAAAATTACTGTGGCTGGCTGGCGCGTACGCTAGGTGTTGCTCGGCAGAGGTTGATAACCATCTCAAAGGAAGCCCAAATGCATCCTCTCCGATAACTCGGGGGAGGGTGCATTTGACGGCCAGTTGTACGCGTCAGCCAGTGGTTGGTTCAGACAAATCGTGCGCTGAGGGCGCGAAAATCACGTTACAGTTAAAAAGTGCTCGTCTCACGCTTAAAAGAATAAAATGCCATTGATGCTGCTTGACTGTCGATATTGGTGCCTGGTCATGGCGCCTCTAAGGTCAGTGACAGGCCAAAGAGTGTCACAACACTGTGACTGGAAAGGAAAAAGAGGGGCAACGAGTGGGCAGAGGCGCACAGGAGTGATGCAGCTCGGCAGAGGACAGGAAACCGTCTCCGGTCTGAGCGGAGCCGGCGAAAGCTCGGGGGGGGGGGGGATGACACCGCTTGGGGTGTCACTTGCAAGTCAGTGATGGGAAAAATACAGCTTGGGGCGCTAAAGTTACTTTAAGTGTGTCATGTGTTGTGTTTAATTAACGTCATCCGCCATAGCTGATTCGATGACGGCAGTCAGTTGGTCTTCCAACAAGTCTGTGGAGTCCTCATTCGGTTTCGGATACGTATAAATGTTGAAACGTCTGAGATTAGTCAAAATCTCGTTCTGAGCAATCCGCGAAAAGAGAGTCTCTTTATTGCCAAGATCCAAGCTGCGGATCTTGATCACAAAATCCTGCAACTGCGGCGCTGACAGCAAGCTGGAGATATTCACGCGCATACCACTGAAATCAAATTAATATTCTTTACTTAGAAATGTTTCTTTTTTTATACTTGAAACAAGATTTTTTTTATTATTTCGAGGTGTTTCAATTTAAGGGTTCAGGAATCTCTGGACCCCACGACTTAAATTAATAGTTTTTCAGTTATCTGCTAGTATTCTTACCTTGCATTGAAGATCTTAAACCATTTTAAATGGTTTAAGCAGCCAACGGGCGCATTGTAGCTGGACAAGGTCAGGTTATTCAGTGAGAACCACTCAAGGTTGTTGCACAAGCCAAAGATTTTTTCAAGGGTCAACTCAGCTGTGACAGAGCAGTGAGTGGTGGCTCTCCTGCTTATCTCCAACAGACTCAGATGGCTTCCATTTTCTTCGAGGAAACATTCCACCGCCTGCGTTCGATTATAGGAGCCAAGGAATTTGGCAGATCTCAGGTTCGGCAAACGCGGGAACCGTCCGACGTTAAGCTCATCCCAGAAATATTCGCAGCTAATCTGCATATTTAGAAGAGATGTATAATTTATTATTCAGTCAGCCAAGAGAAAATATTTTTACCGTGAGTGCTGTCGCGTGGGGCTGCGTCGCCAAGAATTCTAGGTTTTCCACCTTCTTTGGATAACCAATAAAGTGATAATGGGGGCCAGGGCCTACGAGGTGGTGCTCAGTTCTTGGCACATCCTTGTCTAATCTGATTGTGATATCACGAGAACCAAATCGGATTTCGTGATGTAAAAAGCCGTCGTCAAAGAAATCGACTTTTTTCTCGCCATCCAGCTCTAGTTTGGAAACCTTAATGAACTGCAAGCCTTTGCATTTCTTCGCTATTTCCTTTAGTTCTGAGAGCAGCACGATGGATTTAGAAATATGAAGTCTTAGCAGATTTTTCAAATAGCTAAGCGTCGCAATTTCTTTACGGCCAAGCAAACAATCTCGTTGAGTAGAATGATTTATTATTAGCTTCTGTAGCTTAGGGGCATTCCCAGCGAGTTTTTTGAGTACCTTGAGAAGTTAAATTATAATATGTTAAAAAGAGTGTTCAAGAAAATGAAATTTTACTTCTGTCTAACCTTCACAAATGGAAATTCTGAGTTCCATTTTGAAACATCGTAGTGCTCGAACAATGTTTTGAATCCAGAAGTATCAATTTCTTTGGTTTTGCGGCTGAGAAGGCGCGGATAAGCCAACCAAGCTTTATCGGAGATGTTCCTTTCACAACCGGTATAGTACTTCTTGAGCAAATGTTTTAGAACCATTTGCCTCAGTTCAGGTTCTAGAAAACAAATGGAAATTTTTCAAAAACATGAAAATCAGCATTTCAAAGCGGGAATTTAAATCGTTATGTTTTATATTTTATAATTATTTTTAATCTAAATGGAAAATTAATAAGAAAATTTATATTTCATAAATATTTTACAGACAAGAATGTGAAATATGATTATTTGCACTGTATTATTGAAAATCAAACAAATTAATACTTTCTACGCAGCTTTTTATGTAAATTTTTTTTCACTCACCTAATTTATCCAATTTTTTGCCATAACTGTGGATATTTTGTATGATTGTCTTCATTGTCATCTCCACCAAGCTCTTCGGCTGAACAGTTTCCGAACGAGAGATGCGAGGCTGTAAAAAAATTCAAGCAGAAACAATTTATTTGAACACATGGGCCAGCGACAGAACATTTAAAGAGGATTGAGATATTGCAAAACTGGCTGGAAATAACCTTGTCGGCAAGCCAATAAATGAACACTAACCCCTCATTATTATTAGGATTCAGTGAAAGCCAAAAATGGACCAAGTTGCGGGGCAAATTTTTGAGAAATGTGCTGTAAAGTTTGCATGCTTTTCAAATGGTGAGGTCTGTCTTCCTTAATTAAAATATGATTTTATTTCACTGTTACAAAATTGCATGAGGCAATGGCAAAATTGGTTAACCTGTTAAATAAATGACGTAAAATATTTCATTTCTGAATCAAATATTTCTTAATATCGTGAAACTGCCTGAACTGCGCCAACGCGCGTCTGCGCAGGCTCAAGGTGCGGTGCGTGGCCGCCGGCCGCTACCCAAGAACCACCGATTAACTTTTAAAATTGGCCTGATGGTGCATTCGAGTTGCGGTATATTGAAGCTGAAATTTTGTTCTCAATCGAAACCCGATTGGTCACTCATGCCTGCATGGCTTTTTATCTGTACTTGATGTGTATTTTAGTAGAAATTTAGAAGCGTCAAAGAGCCGAGATTCATGAGAGTTCAATTGTTCAAAAAAGAGAAATCGTGCGTGTGAGCAGCCGCATTCAGCTTGCGAAACGAATAAGGAAGGAATGCAAGCGCGTTCTTTGCCTGTTGTGAAATTATCCCAAAGGAGAATAACATCTCTGTGTGAGCAAGCAGCTGTCAAGCAGGTATAATAGCTGACGCGCTACCTACATAAAGGTGTTTTGACGCGGCGGGGGTTCTCGCCGGTTCAAAAGAAATGCTCGTTGGTGGAAAAATTCTTTAAGCGGAACGAATCTCTACCATAATTATCACTCCCTTGTCAGTTTATCTAAATTGCGTTGCATTGAGTAGCATCCCTTTAGTATAAAGCGAGTATCTTTTAATTAAAATTAATTACCAATTGATTTTATTTTTGTAATATTTGGTTACAAAATATTAACTGGGCATTTTTTCAAAATAGTTCAAGTAGTCATAATTAAAAAGAATTACAATTAATCCCTCCGGAAATAGTTGAGTTTGAGATTTTATTTGACTTGATCGAAAAGCAGTGCAGCAAAGTGCTGGCTCAACCGCTCGAGAAGGGAGATGCATCCGTGATCTTTGCCTGCATCGCAGTGGGTGAAGGCTGCGAGCGGAACACAAAAGGCTCTTCTTCGCCGTGCACCTGGCGCATTGTGATTGCAGCCGAATCGGCCTGAAAGCGGCCAGTCGCTTCCTTGAGGGGTGTTTAAGGGAATAAAAATTTTGTCAGCGATGTACCGGCCGGCCAGATGAAATGCCCGCAGCAAAAGCACCATTCAAAGTCGGTTGCTTTCATTTTGGATGTCGAAGCCGGCCGACAGCCTCCCGCGTTTTGGCGGGTCAGTTTTAGCGCGCTAAAAATGATTCCGCGGAAGAGCATTATCAAACACATCTACTAAAAAAGCCACTCTGATCACGAGACGCTCGCCACCGCCTCGCTGGCAGGTGTTTTCGTTGCAATTGCAAAGGCCAAACGCGCGCGTTTTTTTTTTAATTTTGAATTTCTACTTTAGCTAGGTCATTTTTTATTATAGAAAATGTATTTACTGCTCAAAATACAAATAATATTCAATAGCTGCCCTATACCTAGTTCACGCATCAGGCTACATTGTATGATAATAATGCAGGCGAATCGCGTTAGTGCGGCCGCGTGTGCGTTGTGACCAAATTGATTAACAGATTGCGGGCATTTACTCTCTTCCCACGCTCGAGTTGGGCCGAGGAAACAATCTTCATACAAGCAACAGTCCCAAATGCATTCAAAATCACCAGAAAAATTGAGAGAAAATGAGTTAACTTACCATTTTGTTGAGAGGAAATGCTGAGCGCTGTTCTTAACACGTGCTCTGTAGCGGGCTGCAGATCGAGGTTTGATGCACGATGCACTTGTGGGGGGTGGAGCTAGTTGGGAGGCTATTAACAGGGTTGCCAGCTGCTAAGGGGAAAGAAAAAGGTTAAAGGAGAAGGCTTTTGACGTTAGAGCAAACAATGTAAAAGGAGTTTGTATTTTAACGCAAATATTGGAGAAAATTGAGCATCACTTTGTTGAAAATCTATCAAATTTCTCCAAAACGGAGTTCATCCTAGAGTCTGTGGCAACCCTAATAAACCAAGGGGGATTTTACCCGAACCAATGATTTTCCTCGAATTTATTTCAAGGAAGTTTGCAGTTTCCCACATAAAATTATAAATAATAATAAATAAAAACCAAACACACTGTTTTCCCTCTTATTGCCCTCCCAAAGGGGATGTGAGGTGGCAAAACTTCAACCACATAAAACCCTTATTTTTTACCCTTATTTTTACGGCGCACAGCGAAATTAAGTTTTTATCAACTCAAAAAATCAATTCAGTGCATTCTGGGACGTGAAGGCTAGTTAAACTGTTCAATTTTCGTTTATGCGGCTCGTAGAACCCGAGATTTGGGTGACACCGACACTGATTTTCATTAAATCTCGACTACCAAGCATCAGATTTGCAAAAACTGCACACCTTTCAACGAAAGTCGTGACCTCCCCATTAATAGCCAAATCAGTCTAGATGAACCCTCTCCTGCCCCGTAAAATTGCAAAATTCTTTTGCAATATTTTTCATGAAAATATAGTTTTACAAAATTCCAGGAATGAAATATTTAATTTCTAAATAACAATTGCAACATTGTCATGAGAAATCTAGCTGATTAATGATTGAAAATTTTGCCTTTTATCTAGAACCACGTAGTAAACTTCTCGTACCCAGGCATTAATTCGGGCCGCAGGACAGAACTCCCGAAGTTGTTACGCTACCGGTGAAGCCGTGTCCTTCCAGGATTTTTTCTGACACCACCAAGTTCAATAAATTACCAAAGTTGGAAATATAAGCTTTTAAATTTACGTTAATAGAATTAATTCTCCACATATAAATTTGAATTTAAATAATTTTAATTTGATAATTTAGAAAATTAAATTAAATTTTGATAAAATATGAATTTTAGACGAGCGGCTTAAGATCGCGTAGTTTCTTTAATTGCTAGGGTAAAGCAATGAAACAGGCCGATTTGTGTATTTAACTAACTGCAGTATTTGTAAACTAGAACTTCTAATGATACAGCGAATTTATATTGTTGAGTATTTAAAGAGGAATGATACTGGAAGAGCCTGGAAAATGCTTGTTGCCAATGCATAAACTCATCCCTTAGGATTTAATTAAAGCATAAATTGACCTAAGGAGCGCTGTAATTTTTTGAGAAAATTGGCTGGAAAGTTACCGTGCTTTTCAAATGGCAATGGCTGTCTCCTTACTTGAAATCCGATTTAATTTCAAAACCAAGAGTTTCCCCAATACACCGTTGGACAGATATCGACGAGAGGAATCGGAATGTGCCAAGAAAATATGTTCAAGCACTGTAAATTTTGGAGAAAATTGGCAAAATTTGAATTTTTAATGTAGGAAGGTCCTTTTTTATTATTGCAAATTGTTGAACAAATTGTTTATCGGTCAATTGTTTAAGTCATCCAACAATTTAAATAATTTTCAATTGTTGCCCAGTATCATTCCATCATTCCACTTTAAAATGAACTCTTTCTCTCAAAATTATTGACTCTTTTGCGGACCCTATTGAAATAATTGAAATGCAAATAGGAGCTGAGTAAATGAATTGTACTTTTCTTCGGAATTAATTACTTGACAAGAAAATAATTTAAATAATAAGCTCACAATCAGTGAAAAATTGTCTCACCGCCTCACTCTGCCAAATTATTGAAAAGTGAGAAGTCTGCGGACGTCTCCCACACTTGCTCGTTGTTAACGTGTGGAAAAATAGCTCTCAAGTAATTCGAGGGATATTTTTTCCACGGTTATATAGGGACTAGCTGGTGCTCCGCCCGATGGAAAACATGGCCGAGGGTATGTGATTGAGCAATAATTGTTTACCACACTTTACAATGAGCACTTACGACATGCAATATTAAGCAATTTTGATTGCAAAACTACTGTATTGGTACAATAAAAGGGATTCATACAAAAAAATAATGGGAATTGAGGGTAGTAAAACAGCGGCTTCAGGATTCAACTTGATTAAATCATGAATTTTGCTTCTTTCAACCTGATTTTTTATCACCACAAACTCCTGAAGTGAGTCAAAACTCAACAAAAGTTTTCTGGCGTGTTTCACTTGATGTTAACTCTCAATGCTGTCTTAATTTTGTTGGTCGCGTACTTGCATTATTTAATATATTTATTTTAATTTATTATTTTAAAATATCTAGAAATATCCAGATTATAACGACGAGTTCGGGACTGCTCAGGAAAAGTGCGGTCTGCAGGAGGCACCCGATCTGGTCGTAGCTTTTTACTTTGATGTCACATTTATTTAATTTTTTACATCTTGTTTAGAAACAATTTTTTACCTACATCAGCTCCAAAGAAGCATCAGCGGCTTAAAATTTAATGAAACGTTTAACTATATTGCAAACACTAAACGCCGTCGTCGCAGCTGCTGCCTCTCGCGGTCCATCGTCTCTCATGAAAACTTAATCATGCAAATTTATTCCTTTTAAATATCGTTTGTGATCTAGAAAATCACCCAAATTTTCAGCTTTAATCATCAGATTTTTTATATTATCTGTTATTTGATATTTTTTATTATACTAATTGTAATATAATTAAAATTATTGACCTCTATATAATATTCAACCATTAATTCAATTGAGGATTAGTTAAAAAATTAATGCAGGGCAAAAATGGTTTCCGTGCGGAAACAAATGTGTAAAATACAATTTAAACAGAGGCTTAACTTTTCATGCAGGAAAGAAAAAAGTGAACTAACATATTTACAAGGAATTTTATTAGCTAAAATACAAATCAATATGTTTTGTACAATTTAAATTTCGTCATCTCTTTCGATATATTCAATTGCTTATTCATAAACATCAGGGCTACCTTAGAAACCAAACAACGTTGAGTCATAGTTGAAAAAAGTCCAATCGGTTTTGTTGGTTCAAAGTTGACGATCAAATTTTGACAAAAAAAATCACGGAATAAATCGTCTCAGCTGCTCGCTTTGTTTTTACTTAATTCGTGTTTTTTGATTGTTTTGACCGTCGAGATTGTTGACGATCAACAACAAATCAACTTAAGTAATTTATTAGAATTACATAAAACAATCTATTAAACGTAAGCCTCCCTATTTACAACACTGTCCGTCTGACAGTTACGGAGTTCGGGACACCAACTTTCGCCCAGAATTAAGAGTGAACCAGGTGAGAGTCCGGCACTGGGTGCCGCAGACCGGCCAAAGGAGTTAAATTTAAGTCAAATTACGGGAACACGCGAAAGTCCAAGCAGTAGCCAATACAAAACAGAATACATAAATAAATTTTTTAATGATGGCGGCAGTCTGTTGGTCTTCTAACAAGTCTGTTGCGTCCTCTTTCGGATACGTGTAAAACAAGTTATAGTTGATATGAGTAATTGATGTTGGCTCACGATTACTTTACACGAGTCATACAATTTTTCGTCTCGTCATACGTATAAATGTTGTAACGTTTGAGATTAGTCAGAATCTCTTTCTGAGCAATTCGCGAATAGAGGGTTTCTTTATCGCCAAGATCCAAGTTGCGGACCTTGATTTCAAAACCCTCCAACTGCGGCGCTGACAGCAAGCTGGAGATATCCACGCGCATACCACTGAAATCAAATAATATTCTTTACTTAGAAATGAGAATATTTATTTTATATATTCCAAACATGATTATTTTTATTGTCTCGAGGTTAATGCAAAATACTTTCAATTTAAGGGTTCAGGAATCTCTGGACCTTACCCTTAGATTAAGAGTATTTCAGTTCTCTGGGAAAATAGGTATTCTTACCTTCCATTCAAGCACTTGAACCATTTTAATTTGCTCAAGCAGCCAATGGGCACATTGTAGCTGGACAAGCTCAAGTATTCCAGTGTGAAACTCCTAAGGTTGCTGCACCAGCCAAAGATCTTTTCAAGGGTCAACCCAGATTTGATTGTGGAGGGACCGGTTTTTCCCCCATAAACGGTCAACCGACTCAGATGGCTTCCATTTTCCTCGAGGAAACATTCCATTGCGTGCGTTTGAAAACCAGAGCACCCGAATGAGGCGGATCTCAGCTTTGGCAAACGTGGGAACCGGACGACTTCTAGCTCATTCTCGAATTCGAAGCAGTACATCTGTATATTTACAAGAGAGTTACAATTTGTCATTTTGTCAGCCAAGACAATATATTTTTACCGTGAGGTCTGTCGCGTGTTTCTGCGTCTCCAAGAATTCTAGGTCTTCCACGCTGCTTGGGCGGCCAAACAAGCAATAATGCGGGCCGGGGCCTACAAGGTTGCGCTTAGATCTCGACAAATCCTTGTCTAATTGGATTGAGATGTCTCCAGTACCAAAGTTGATTTCGTGATATAAAAAGCTGTCGTCGAAGAAATCGACTTTTTTCTCGCCATCCAGCTCTAGTTTGTAAACTTCAACGAACTGCAAGCCTCTGCAATTCTTCACTAATTCCTTTAGTTCCGAGTGCAGGATGGTGGGTCCAGTAATATGAAGTCTTGAAAGATTTTTCAAATGGCTAAGCGATGAAATTTCTTCATGACCAAGCCAACAATTTCGACGAATAAAGTGATCGATTTCCAGCTCTTGTAGATTAGGGGCTCTCACGGCGAGGTGTTGAAGAACCTTGAGGGGTTATATTATATATTAAAAAGGGTGTTCACGAAAATGAAATTTTACTTCTGTCTAACCTCCAATAATGGAAGTTCCCATCTTGAGTCATTTCTTGAATGAGTCGACATTTCGTTCCAGTAAAACATTCTATCGAGTGCAGAAGTATTAAGTACTTTGGTTTCGCGGCTAAGAAGGCTTGGAAAAGCCAACCAAGCTTTTTTGTTGATTTTCGGACGGTAACCCCAACGGACGTCCCGGAGCAATTTTTTTAGAACCATTTCCCTCAGTTCAGGTCCTAGAAAACAAATAGAAAATTTTCCGCAATCATGAAAAGCAGCATTTCAAAGGGGCAATTCAAATCGTAAGTTTTAAATTACAAAATTTTTATCAAAATTAAAAATTATAATAATAATAAAAGAACAATTAATGAAAAAATTATATTTCATAAATATTTTGCTGAAAAGAGTGCAAAATATGTTTTTTGCACTGTCTTATTGAAAATCAAACAATTTAATTCTTGCTACGCAGTTTTTTTATGTAAAATCCTTTCTCTCTTACCTAATTGTGTTGTCAAATTTTCGCCATAAATAAGGACATTTTCAACGATTGTCTTGATAGTTGTCTCCACCAAGCTCTTCGGATTTTTAATGACCGACTGAAAGCACAAGCGTTCATTAAGTATAGTAAATAGTTTTAAACCGTGAGTTGCGAAGCTGGAAAAAATTCAAGCAGAAACAATTTATTTCAACACATGGGCCAGCGACAGACCATTTAAAGAGGATTGATATTGTAGAACTGGCTGGAAATAACCTTGTCGCCAAGCCAATAAATGAACACTAACCCCCTATTATTATTATTAGGATTCAGTGGAAGCCAAAAATTGACCAAGTTGCGTGGCAAATTTTTGAGAAAAGCGGCTGTAAAGTTAGCATGCTTTTCAAATGGCGAGGTCTTTCTTCCCTAATCAAAACATATGGATTTTATTTCACTGTTGCAAAATTAGTAGGGCTGTGAATTTTGGACGACTACGTTCGGGAAAATAGTCGACTACATTTAGATGGAATTTCGGATACAATTAATCAGTTTTAATTTATTTTATTTTTAATTTAGATTGCCCAGCTTTAGAAGATTTTTTTTAATTATTATATTTTCGTTATTTACGGCGGAATTTGATCCGCAGCCCCACATGTTATGCATAATTATGATTTTCTTGCAAAAGACCCGCGGTGTCGTATTAATTTTTTTACCTCAAACTTTCTGAATATTAGCGCCGCACGCAGAAAAAATGGGAAATTTTCAAATAATATTTTGACAACCTCAAATCTCGGGTTCTAATTAACCCTCAACCCGCGTCAACCCCGTTTATTAATGTAACGAGAAAAATTGCGTAATTTGGCACTTTCCGCAAACTTATTCACTGTTCAAAACGCTCTTAACTTGAAAAAGGTTCCCCAAATTCCATTGAATGTCTAGAAAAGGTTAAGTTAAGTTGAATGGTGTGCAGTTTTTGCAATTCTGACAGTTAGAACCTGAGAATTAGCGATTGAAAAGTTGGTGAAAATTCGAAACATTTATTTTTTGCAAATGTTGTCACTGCCAAATCTTTGATTCTAATTATCAGAATTGCAAAAACCACCCACCGTTGGACTCGTCGTTGAGACCTGCCCTGACGATGCTGCTGGTAAGATTTAAAGCTCAGAAAAAATCAATGGTTTAAAATTCACGTTAATTTAAGGACGTAAAATATTTCATTACTATTATTTCTATACTAAATCTTTTCTTTCGGCGGCCGGTACCCAAGAACCACCGATTAACTTCTAAAATTGGCCTGACGGTGCAGTTAGAGTCGCGGGCGAAGCTGAAATTTCCTTCTCAATCGATACCCGATTGGTAACTCATGCCTGCATAGCTTTTTATCTGTACTTGATGTGTATTTTAGTAGCAATGCAGAAGCGTCAAAGAGCCGAGATTTATGAGAGTTTAATTGTTCAAAAAAGAGAAATCGTACGTGTATAAGCAGCCACATGTAGCTTGCGAAACGAATTACGAAGGAATGCAAGCGCGCTCTGTGCCTGTTGTGAAATTATCCGAGAGGAGAATAACACCTCTGTGCGAGCAAGCAGCCGACAAGCAGTTATATAGCTGACGCGCTACCTGAGGGTGTTTTGACGCGGCGGTGTTCTCGCCGGTTCAAAAGAAATGCGCGTTGGTGGAAAAAATATATAAGCGGAACGAATCGTACCCTAATAAATCAGAGACAACGACTGACGCAGCCAATTTTGAATAACGTGAGTGATTCACAGTTTACTTTGAATCATTAAATTCGCGTTGAAATCAAATCTCCATACACGAAAATGACGTATTGATTAAAAAGCGATGGTCAATTTATAAGTATCTCTCTGCGTAAAATTAATTACCGATTGATTTTTTTTTTTGCAATATTTGGTTACAAAATATTTTCTGGGCATTATTTCATAATACTTCTACTAGTCTTATTTAAATTGAATTTTATATAATCCATCAGGAAATAGTTGAGTTCGAGATGTTATTTAACTCGATCGAATAGCAACAAGTGCACGCAGGCTCAACCGCTCGCGAAGGGAGATACACCCGTGACTCTTTGCCTGCATCACAGCGGTGAAGGCTGGTTGTGAGAGCGGAACACAAAAGGCTCTTCTTCGCCGTGCACCTGGCGCATTGTGATTGCAGCCGAATCGGCCTGAAAGCGGCCAGTCGCTTCCTTGAGGGGTGTTTTGGGGAATAAAAAATTTTGTCAGCGATGAACCGGCCGGCCAGATGAAATGCCCGCAGCAACAGCTCCATTCAAAGTCAGTCGATTTCATTTTGGGTGTCGAAGCCGGCCAACAACCTCCCGCGTTTTGGCGGGTCAGTTTTAGCGCGCAAAAATGATTCCGCGGAAGTGCATTCACGCACATCGACTAAAACAGCCACTCTGATCACGAGACGCTCGCCGCCGCCGCCGCCGCCGGCAGGTGTTTTCGTTGCAATTGCAAAGGGCAAACGCGCGCGTTTTGTTAATTTTGTATTTCTACTGTGGCTAGGTCATTTTTTGTTTATTGAAAATTATTTACCGTTCAAAATGCAAATAATATTGAATTTTTGCCCCATACCTAGTTCACGCATCAGGTTACATTATGAAAAAAATGCAGGCGAAACGCGTCAGTGCGGCCGCGTGTGCGTTGTGACCAAATTGATTAACAGATTACGGACATTTTACTCTCTTCCCACGCTCGAGTTGGGCCGAGGAAACAATCATTATACAAGTAACAGTCCCAAATGCATTCAAAACACCAGAAAAATTGAGAGAATGTGAGTTAATTTACCATTTTTTGGAGAGGAAATGCTGAGCGCTGTTCTTCAGTCGTGCTCTGTAGCGGGCGGCAGATCGAAGAGTGATGTACGATGCACTTGTGGAGGGTGGAGCAAGCTGGTTGGCGGTTAATAGGGTTGCCAGCTGCCAGGGAAGGCGAAAGAAAAAGGTTAAAGGAGAAGGCTTTTGACGTTAGAGCAAACAATGTAAAAGGAGTTTTTATTTTAACGCAAATATTGGAGAAAATTGAGCATCACTTTGTTGAAAATCTATCAAATTTCTCCAAAACGGAGTTCATCCTAGAGTCTGTGGCAACCCTAATAAATCAAGGGGGATTTTACCCGAACCAATGATTTTCCTCAAATTTATTTCAAGGAAGTTTGCAGTTTCCCACATAAAATGATAAATAATAATAAATAAAAACCAAAACACACTGTTTTCCCTCTTATTGCCCTCCCAAAGGTCATTAAGAGGATGCCGAGGTGGCAAAACTTCAACCACATACAACCCTTATTTTTACCCTTATTTTTACGGCGCACAGCGAAATTTAGTTTTTATCAACTCAAAAAATCAATTCAGTGCATTCTGGGACGTGAAGGCTAGTTAAACTGTTCAATTTTCGTTTATGCGGCTCGTAGAACCCGAGATTTGGGTGACACACCGACACTGATTTTCATTAAATCTCGACTACCAAGCATCAGATTTGCAAAAACTGCACACCTTTCAAAGAAAGTCGTGACCTCCCCTACAATAGCCAAATCAGTCTAGATGAACCCTTTCCTGCCCCGTAAAATTGCAAAATTCTTTTGCAATATACTTCTCTATTTAACACTCAATCTGCTGCTGGACCAAGCCATTCTCAAAAGCCTCTCCTCAATATTACTAATTCTGCCTCGCTTATTATTATATTATTATATTTGCTCTCTTTAATTATGCTTCTAACAATAAACTCACTCTCCTTAAACTGTAGTGCACTGAACTATATTATTCAACTAGGCTGATTAATAATGCCAACAATCGGTCATAATTATTACCAACTCGGCTGCTCATGCACGGCAGCGAGTTGGAATAATTATGAGACTTTAGAAATATTAATTGCCTCACTGCTCGTGAGCAGTCCGAAATCCTTAGAATAAAATATCTGCGTCTTGCTGGCCTAGCTGGCAAGAGCGCGCGACTAAATATTCTCAGCAACTTCTAAACTCAAATAAATAGTCCAGTTTCTCCAAAATTAGCAAAAACTATGAAAATTGCAAACTGATTGATAAATTAATCTCCTTTATATTAATTACGTTATTATCTTTGGATTCTCTGTATTTTATCAAATGGAAAAGTAGAAATTATACACCACCATTTAACTGCTGTCTAACAATGATTTATGATGTGGTTTTATTGAAACGTAAGTGACTCTAACAATTATAAAAAGACTTTCAATCGCGATATTGGCCATATTTACCGTTACGTTAACTATTAAAACGCAGACGAGACTTTGACAAAATGCTTACTTATTACTGTGGCTGGCTGGCGCGTACGCTAGGTGTTGCTCGGCAGAGGTCGGAAAACCATCTCAGAGGAAGCCCAAATGCAGCCTCTCCGATAACTCGGGGGAGGTTGCATTGGGCTGCCAGTTTTACGCGTCAGCCAGTGGTTGGTTCAGACAAATCGTGCGCTGAGGGCGCGAAAATCACGTTACAGTTAAACAGTGCTCGTCTTACGCTTCCAAAATAAATGCCAATTCTGTAAAATATACGCTGCTCTTGACTGTCGATATTTGCGCCTGGTCACGGCGCCTCTATGGTCAGCGCCTCTATGGCCAACGGGCGTCCCGGAGCAATTTTTGTAGAACCATTACCCTCAGGTCAGGTCCTAGAAAACAAATAGAAAATTTTCCGCAATCATGAAAAGCAGCATTTCAAAGGGGCAATTCAAATCGTACATTTTACATTACAATATTTTTATCAAAATTAAAAATTATAATAATAATAAAAGGACAATTAATGAAAAAATTATATTTCATAAATATTTTGCTGAAAAGAGTGCAAAGTATGTTTTTTGCACTGTCTTATTGAAAATCAAACAATTTAATTCTTGCTACGCAGTTTTTTATGTAAAATCCTTTCTCTCTTACCTAATTGTGTTGTCAAATTTTCGCCATAGCAGTGGACATTGTCGACAATAGTCTTGAAGGTTAATTCCGCCAAGCTCTCCGGATTTTTAATGACCGACTGAAAGCACAAGCGTTCATTAAGTATAGTAATATAGTTTCAAACCGAGAGTTGCGAAGCTGGAAAAAAAATTCAAGCAGAAAAAATTTATTTCAACTCATGGGCCAGCGACAGACTATTTAAAGAGGATTGATATTGCAAAACTGGCTGGAAATAACCTTGTCGCCAAGCCAATAAATGAACACTAACCCCTCATTATTATTAGGATTCAGTGGAAGCCAAAAATGGACCAAGTTGCGGGGCAAATTTTTGAGAAAAGCGGCTGTAAAGTTAGCATGCTTTTCAAATGGCGAGGTCTTTCTTCCCTAATTAAAACATATGGATTTTATTTCCCTGTTGAAAAATTAGTAGGGCTGTGAATTTTGGACGATTACGTTTGGGAAAATAGTTGACTATATTTAGATGGAATTTCGGATAAAATTAATCAGTTTTAATTTATTTTATTTTTAATTTAGACGGCCAAGCTTTAGACGATTTTGTTTAATTATTATTATTTTTTTCGTTATTTACGGCGGAATTTAATCCGCAGCCTCACATGTTTCCCATATGATTTTCTTGCGAAAGACCCGCGGTGTCGTGTTAATTTTTTTTCCTCAAACTTTCTAAATAATAGCGCCGCACGCAGAAAAAATGGGAAATTTTCAAATAATATTTTGACAACCTCAAATCTCGGGTTCTAATTATCCCTCAACCCGCTTCAACCCCGTTTATTAATGTAACGAGAAAAACAAGCGCTGTAGCGCTTCGCGTGGGGGTGGGGGGCAACTACCAACCCCCCAAACACCGAGCGGGGGCGCTCCGGGGCCCCCCCGAGCACCGGAGGGGGCCGACGGCGCCTTCGGCGCCGGAGGCGCCGAGATGTGCGGCAGAATGAGAGATTTCAGGTCGGCCACCCTGAGAAAGGTCGCGGGGGTGGTTGGGGGGTGCGCGCCCCGGCGAGACCCCTCCGGAGAGGCGTCGCGCGCGAAAATCGCTCCTCCGGTCCGCTGGTCGCGCGGCGAAGACCGTGGCGCTCAATTCGATGGTTTCAGGTCGGGAGACCCTGAGAAAGGTCGGCGGGGGTGGTTGGGGGGTGCGCGCGAAGGCGAGACGCCTCCGGGGAGGGGTCGCGTGCGAAAATCGCTCCGCCGGTCCGGTGGGCGGGCGGCGGAGAGCGTGGCGCTCAATTCGAGGGTTTCAGGTCGGGGACGTTGTAGGGGGCTAATTCGGGGGCGCCTCCGATAGCGGTGGCGGGCGGCGACCACCGGGCGGGGGCCGACGGCGCCTTCGGCGCCGGAAGAGGCGGGATATGCGGCTGAATGAGAGATTTCAGGGCGGCCACCCTGAGAAAGGTTGTTGGGGTGGTTGGGGGGTGCTTGCGCCGGCTGCACCCTCCTGGGAGGGGTCGCGCGCGAAAATCGCTCTGCCGGTCCGTTGGTCGTGCGGCAAAGTCCGTGGCGGTCGATTTGAGGATTTCAGGTCGGGGGACCCTGAGAAAGGTCGGCCGGTCGCGGCGGGTTGAAGATCTCGGCGGGCGCTTTCGAATGAGGGGTCGTGGTCGACGCTGCGATGGATACTCGAATTACGGCGAAAAAAAGATTTTGAATGTGTCTCGTGCGGCGGGCGAATGCGATTTGCACTTTTACGTCGTCTAAATGCGCCAAACGAAGCGAAATGAGTCGCTGCGGCCGGCCGAATCGCGCAGTGAAGGTGCTCAGGGTGGGCGCCCTGGGGGAGGTTGGTGGTCCGAAGTGCGGCTGGTTAGCGAAAAGCAGCGGCAAACTTGGCGGAAAACGCCGAAATCGCGGTTAAAATCGGCCTGCGGGAGGGTCTCAGGTCGGGGGACCCTGGGGAAGGTCGTTTGACCGCGCCAGGTTGAAGCGCTCGGCGGGCGCTTTCGAATGAGGGGTCGCGGTCGACCCTGCGGCAAATACTCGAATTTTGGCAAAAATAAATGTGTGCGGCACGTCGCCGCGCCGCAGCACGCTGCCGCCGTGCACACGTTTTGCACACCCAAAACCGAAAACCCCTTATAAATCGAATTTTGGAAGAGCTACGATGGTAAAAATTTGGTTTCAGACCCCCGCGCACCCAGCCGTGGGTTTGCGATGGTCAAATTCGAGATTCAGCGGCGGGCGGCTCCGCGGCGCCGATGCGCGTTTTTTTAGCCTGTTCATTTTCGTGCTGGGGAAATCGCGGATTTTCGATGCGCCGCCGTGATTCGCCTATGGGCCGGATTTCCGCCAAATTCGGTTTGCGGGGACTCTTCGCCGGGCGGAAGAGCGTGGCACAGCAATCGCGGCCCAAAAGAATTTTTTTCTGCCCGAAATCAGAATTCCAATTTCCCATGTTAACCTTATGGGAGCTAAAAAACCATTCCGCGCCGCGCGCCAAAGCCTACTCCTCCGGGGATCTTGGTCCGATCAGGTCGAATTTGGTCTTAAAATGTTCGGGGATAAATTCCGCATCGACCTGGTTGCGTTTTGCAAGAAAAGTTAATTAGGTCAAAAGTTATGCCTGCCCGAATGGCGCGGAAGGGAAAATGGGCAAAATTTGCCCGGTTAATAACTTTTTCGCTATGGGGCGGAAAAATCTTTTCCGCACACCGTCGGCCTCCCCCAGGTGTCGCCTGCACGAATCTCGAGTTTGGGGGCCCTGGGGCCCATAGTCAAATTGCGGGGGCGCCTCAAATATCGAAAAATGACGTTTTTCAACTTTGAGAGGTCACCCGGATTTCATACTCGGTGTGGCTTAGTTTTTTGGGCAAACTTAAAAATTGGCTATCTTGGAATTTCGATCCCAGACAAAGTGGGCACCTGTGTTATTCTTATGGGAGTTTCGACTTTTGCCTGTTTTTTACCCTTTCGGGGCTTCCACCTTCCGTGCGGTTCGAGCAGGATGCCAAACCCGCACATGAAAATGAAGCTAATCGCGACCCCTATCGAATGAGGGGTCGCGGCGGGCCGTACATGGTCCTGGGGCTCCGCGGGGGCCCCTCGAAAAAAATAATTCTTGTCCAAACCACGTTTTTTGGCCTTCTGAATTTTATATCTCGGCTCCTATGGGACGTACGGGCAAAAACCGGTGCGGGCCCACCTCGGGGTTAAATTCCGCTTCCGATGGCGCCGGTTTCGACCCCCCATCCCCCACGCAGCCCCCGCCGCCCCCGGGGAACCCTCAAAAAAGGCGTTTTTGGTTTTATTTTTTTTTTAAATTCGCCTATGGTAAAAATCTCGGGTTTTACGCTTGTTTCCTCACTTTTCGGGTACCGCGCGTCGGCCATCCGGGTTTGGGCCCGATCGGCCCCGATTTGCCCATTTTTTTACATTGGGACATAGGGACGCCTCCTGCTTCGAAGGGCCCCCCCGGGCCCCTATGGGCCCCAAACAAAAAACCTCTGGCCCAACTTCCGCACTCGGCCCCCCTCCCCCCACCCCCGCCCCTTAAGTCTCCAAAAGTGTGTTCCCAGTGGGTATTGTATAGGAGGGAGCCACCATTGCGAAATTTGGCACTTTCCGCAAACTTATTCACTGTTCAAAACGCTCTTAATTTGAAAAAAACTTCCGCAAATTCCATTGAATAGGTAGAAAAGGTTAAGTTAAGTTGAATGGTGTGCAGTTTTTGCAATTCTGACAGTTAGAACCTGAGAATTAGCGATAGAAAAGTTGGTGAAAATTCGAAACATTTATTTTTTGCAAATGTTGTCACTGCCAAATCTTTGATTCTAATTATCAGAATTGCAAAAACCACCCACCTTTGCACAAATTGAGACCTGCCCTGATGAGCTGAGAAGGTGCTTAACATCCACCCCAAAGATGCTAAACTTTTTTCTTATTTCAAGGTGGTTGAAGTATAGTAACTTAGGAATTTGATTTGAAGCTCAGAAAAAATCAATGGTCTAAAATTCACGTTCATGAAAGGACGTAAAATAATTCATTTCCTTTATTTCTGGACTAAATCTTTCTTATATCGTGAAACTGCTCTAGTTGAACTGCTCCAAGACCCAAGGGCACGGCGCGTGGCCGCCGACCGCTACCCAAGAACAACCGATTAACTTTTAAAATTGGCCTGACGGTGCAGTTTTATATAGAGTCGCGGGCGAAGCTGAAATTTTGTTCTCAATCGAAACCCAACCGGTCACTCATGCCTTCATAATTTTTGATATGTTCCTGATGTGTATTTTAGTAGCAATGCAGAAGCGTCAAAGAGCCGAGATTCATGAGAGTTTAATTGTTCAAAAGAGAGAAATCGTGCGTGTGAGCTGCCGCATTGTAGCTTGCGAAACGAATAAGGAAGGAATGCAAGCGCGCTCTGTGCCTGTTGTGAAATTATCCCAAAGGAGAATAACATCTCGAACATCTCTGTGCGAGCAAGCAGCCGACAAGCAGTTATATAGCTGACGCGCTACTTAAGGGTGTTTTTGATGCGGCGGGGGTCTCGCCTGTTCAAAAGAAATGCGCGTTGGTGGAAAAAATATATAAGCGGAACGAATCGTACCCTAATAAATCAGAGACAACGACTGACGCAGCCAATTTTGAATAACGTGAGTGATTCACAGTTTACTTTGAATCATTAAATTCCCGTTGAAATCAAATCTCCATACACGAAAATGACGTATTAAGACCAATTGATTAAAATGCGATTGTCAATTTATAAATATCTCTCTGCGAAAAATTAATTACCAATCGATTTTTTTTGTGATATTAGGTTACAAAATATTTTCTGGGCATTATTTCATAATACTTCTACTAGTCTTATTTAAATTGAATTTTATATAATCCATCTGGAAATAGTTGAGTTTGAGATGTTATTTAAAACTGGATAGCAACAAGACAAGTGCTGGCTCAACCGCTCGAGAAGGGAGATGCACCCGTGATCTTTGCCTGCATCGCAGTGGTGAAAAGGCTGCGAGCGGAACACAAAAGGCTCTTCTTCGCCGTGCACGCGGCGCATTGTGATTGCAGCCGAATCGGCCTAAAAGCGGCGAGTCGCTTCCTTGAGGGGTGTTTTACGGAATAAAAATTTTGTCAGCGATGTACCGGCCGGCCAGATGAAATGTCCGCAGCAAAAGCACTTTTCAAAGTCGGTTGCTTTCATTTTGGGTGTCGAAGCCAGCCGACAGCCTCCCGCGTTTTGGCGGGTCAGTTTTAGCGCGCAAGAATGATTCCGCGGAAGAGCATTTCACACACATCGACTAAAACAGCCACTCAGATCACGAGACGCTCGCCGCCGCCGCCGCTGGCAGGTGTTTTCGTTGCAATTGCAAAGGGCAAACGCGCGCGTTTTGTTAATTTTGGAGAAAGTTTGAAATTCTACTGTGGCTAGAGGTCAATTTTTGTTTATTGAAAATTATTTACCGTTCCAAATGCAAATAATATTGAATTTTTCCCCATACCAAGTTCACGCATCAGGCTAGATTTTATGAAAAAATGCAGGCGATACGCGATAGTGCGGCCGCGTGTGCGTTGTGACCAAATTGATTAACAGATTACGGACATTTACTCACTCCCCACGCTCGAGTTGGGCCGAGGGAACAATCATCATGCAAGTAACAGTCCCAAATGCATTCAAAATCACCAGAAAAATTGAGAGAAAATGAGTTAATTTACCATTTTTGGAGAGGAAATGCTGAGCGCTGTTCTTAAGTCGTGCTCTGTAGCGGGCTGCAGATCGAAGATTGATGCACGATGCGCGACTCGTGGAGGGTGGAGCTAGTAGGGAGGCTATTGACAGGGTTGCCAGCTGCTAAGGCAAAAGAAAAATGTTAAAGAGGAAGGTTTTGGACGTTAGAGCAAACAATGTTATAGGAGTTTTTATTTTAACGCAGATATTGGAGAAAATTGAGCATCGCTTTATTTTAGTCTATCAAATTTCTCCAAAACGGAGAGTTCTCCCGCGCTCATTTTAGAGTCTGTGGCAACCCTACTACACCAAGGGGGATTTGGGATTTTACCCCGAATTAAAGATTTTTTAGAATTTATTTCAAGGAAGTGTTCAGTTTCCCTCAAAAAATGATAAATAAAAATCAATAAAAATCAAGCACACTATTATTTGCCCTCTTATTGCCCTCCCAAAGGTAATTAAGGGGATGCCGGGGTGCCAAAATATAGTTAATATATTTTTAAGCCCAGAGGAAACATGCTATAATTTTAATTATCAAATACGTAGCAATGGGGTTGAAAATGGATTGGGTTAGCACCCTCTAAACACTTTAGCTGGTCAGTGGAGGTCGAAACGAGTCAAACGGTGGTTATTCTTTGCTTTTGTGGTGATTATTATAATTTAATAGTAAAATTCTGGCGCAGATTAATCTCATCGCCGCGTCGTTTCATAGAAATTGAGATTTTTATCTCTTCACGCAGAGTTCGCTCCGAAAACCTATGGCGATTTCTGGCTGGCCGGGACGGACGTGTGGTGTCCGTCCAGCTTCAGGTGCGGTGTCCACTGAACCGTAGCTCTGTCGACCCTGAGCTCAGGTGGAAGGTAGGACACCCGAGAACTTGTGCATCAACCGGCGGGCTAATATGAACGATTTTGGATTTTTCATTTGCGAGCCAGCAGTGTAGAAAAATTGGATCAATCATTTGTGATAATTTTATTCGGATGAAAATCATAAAAAATTTAACTAGCAATTATTGTGATAAATGTGACTCGTGTTTATAAATTTCGGATTTCAATAAATTGGACAGTGAATCGTTTTATTTTTAATTATAACAGTGAAATATTTTTTCTGTATGAGGAAAAAGAGTAAATGAGCGGGATGGCTGGAATATTCACTGCGTCTGGTTATTTCTCAACTTAAATATGGTGCAGAGAAAGCAAAAAATGCAGCAAAATTGATAAAAAAAGAGAGTGACGAGTTAAATTTTTTATTATTTAAAATTTTTTTGAATATTTTTTAAGAAGAAGGAGCATTGTTAAAAGCAGAGCGGACGAGATTTTTTTTAATCTTAATAAACCTAAAAAATGGAATTATTTTAAAATTAGTGTCTAAAAAGATACATTTTTATCCTTTTGATCGACCAAAAGCAGGAAAAAATGCTATTTTCTTCATCCAACAGAAATACCATTCCAAGTCGGCAAGCATTGCACGAATTTTTTCTCACTAAACAATTCGTGCCAGCAGCCAGCAGAGAAGGCAATCCACTTCGTCTTTGCTTTCAGGCCTGAGAGGAAATACAATCAGAACAATGGAATCTAATCCACGATTCTTTATTTTGTTCATCGGCGCCCTTTTCACCACCCCCCTGATTTCGGCTAATATTAACAGCAATGTGAACAGTGAGTATTTAATTAGTTATTTAATTCCTGTTAAAATATATAAATGGTAATTGTGGTGGAATTTTTTTTATTAATTCAGAAAATAGCGCATTCTGGATTTTTCAGCTTTTTCAATAGTAAAAATGTTGCAGTTCAAATCGGCCGTGCGGAGGACCAGATGCCCAACCTCACCTACGTCGTCCGGCAGCACGAGAATTTCGTCCGACTATTCATGCCGAAGGACAAACAGGCTGCCGACCTGCTGTGGGTCGACTTGGAAAAATACGAAAAAACCTTGGCTTTGCCCATTGGACGGTACCAAGTGGAAAAGGCAAGCAAAAAATTAATCTATGAATTAAATATACTCATGGTTGCGATTTTAGTGGAAGCTATCGTTTAGTTTTAATTTCCTCGGAGAAGAGATTACCGAAGTGGAGCCAAAAGTGGCGGAAGGAATTACAACTGAAAATTTATATTTCTCTCCACTGCTGATCGATTTGGATGCACGACATGGATACATCAAAATCCTCGACGATGGTAGTGGTGACATTTAAACACGTTTTCAATATTTAATTCATTTTTTTAAAGGTTCCTCTTTCACTGTTCGATTGGTAAACGTTCGTCTTCGCAAACACGAGTTTGCAAATCCGTTCAGCTACCAGGTCTCGATTCACGCAGACGGCAGGATCAATTTCGTTTACCAGAAGATTCCGTATGATCTGCAGTTTCTCCAAGCAAACCTGAAAAAATTCTCAGGAATGTTTGGTGTTGGGCGCAAAACCCTGGAAGGTGCGCTATTTTAAATCGAGTAAAATTGTTTTTAGAGATTAATTATAAATAAATTTTGTCAACAGAGGCAGGAGGCCTGTTAGGAATGAGTCATGTTACGTACCACTTCGACATGAACATCAAAAGCTTCCAAATTTCGAACTGGACCGTCATATCCTTCGTGCCCGACACCTACTGCTCCAACCTGAAGACGTGCTACAAGTGCACCGGAAAGACGAACCAGTTGAATTTCTACCCTTCGTACTTCTGCGCGTGGTGTCCTTATTTGCAGAAGTGTGTCAGAAAGGAAAGAATTTTCGAGCTGTACCACTATGAAGACGCAACCGACGCGATCGACTGCAAGTCATCCGATATCGAAGGTACTGCGTGAAATTTAAACTGAATATTAGATATTTATAACTTTATTTTCAGAGGATTCGGACGAATGGCGATCCTACAGGCGCCCTTACATCCTTGGCTTCATTGCTGTTGTAGGTGTAATTTTGTACCTTGTCTGTCCTCCGTTAATTAATCAATTGAGGCGCTGGTATCCCAATATTGATGAAATCTTTGCAAACTATTTTTAATCTGAATTGGAAGAGATGATTAAAATAAAAGGACTGAAATCAGGGTGCAGGACAGGAAATTGTAAATATTATTTGCATGTTTAACAGCAAATGAATTTTCTGTAAATACTTTGCATGTAGTGCTTTTAAATATGAATAAATACATAATCCCTACAAATGAGAATGCATAAGTGTCTTTTTTACTCAAAAACCAAATTTAAAATTTTCTTATAAATTTAAACTTGATGAATTTCCGGATTTTATCGATATTTAAATTATATATACCTGCTTATTATTCTCAAACAAAAATGTTATTACGAAAAAATGTCATGAATTTTACTAATTTCCAAAATTCCAGTGAACATTCTTCACTATACTGACTGCATTGAAGGATCAAGAAAAATTCCTGGTTGAGAGTGAATTTGAAGAATTTTCGCAATTTATCCAAAGGAATCTAACCTGCTTTGAACCCTCGTCATGCAATCAGTCTGCTTTGTGCGCTTCTACTGCTAAAGCTAGGAAAATTGTTACGATGTTTCTCAGCCGCTTCTTTCTTTCATTGTCTTTCGGCTTACTAATTGTAGCCGTGTACATGATTATCACATCATCACCTGAGTTCAAATGTAAGCAAATTATTATTATTTCTCTCCTTTGACTGATTCATTTCTCGAAACACCCAACACACGTGAGCAATTTAGTAATTATTTGATTTCAGTTCCAGTTGATCTCAGTGACATTGACTACGAAGCCTTTGACGCCGATGGCTTATTTGATATCAACTCGAATGATCTGGCCCTTCATTACTTTGTTGAGGAGTATGACCAATTCTCCAGAATTTATGTGCGCAGCAACAAGCTAATGGTCGACAGAATGCTCTGGATCGACATGGACAAACGCAAAAATGTCGTCACCCTGAACGTGGACCAAATGCAGGAAGAAAACGTAAATTTGATAATTATTATTATTATTTAAAAGAATTCGTCGTGAATTTCACCAGTTGCATAAGTTGTTTGAAGCTACGAACAGATGGCGCCATCGTACACTCTGGTAATAAATTTAAATTTAAGGAATATCCGCTTCGATTTCAGACTCAAACTTACTTCTGTGCATTCTTCTTTTAATTAGCTTTGTTTTGACGTGCTGAAAACCAAAATCGGTCCAGCCAATCGCCGTAGAATCGTGAAAAACAATTTTTTGAAATATAAAATCCTTTCCAACGGTTCTACAGCGAATGGCTGGACTGATTTTGGTTTTCAGGACGCCAAAAGAAAGAATATTAAGTAAAGAATGCACAGAAGTAAGTTTGAGTCTAAAATCGAAGCGGAAATTCCTTAAATTTAAATGTATTACCAGAGTGTACGGTGGCGCCATCTGTTGGCGGCTTAGAGCACTGTAAGAGCTTATATATTGCGTTTTCAGGTGGAAATTGATACAACAATGTTGAAAGGGACATTCTTCAAGCAAAAGATCCAAAACATGACGGTATCAATGCAGGGAGGAATTCAGTTCCAGACGACTGATCGGAATTTGAAAGTTATTGCTCCTCTCTTTGCGGAATTCGACAGAAAACACGGCCAAATCATCTACCGAGCCGTTGGTAAACCTGAATTTTTATTTGAGTTTTTCCCAAATATATATTTCGTATTTTTTTAGATAATTGCGTTACCGTCCAGTGGAAAGATCTCAAGTTGGACCACGAGGATTACCTGGAGGATAAATTCAGCTTTCAGGCAACTCTGTTTGACGACGGAAAGATCGAATTCGTGTACAAGGAGGTTCCTAGCAACTTGAAGCCCGTCAATCGTGGCTTAAAAGGCTTATTCTTAGGATTTTATGGCGTTGCCGAGCGAAATTTTGATGAAATAATGGGTAAAAAAAATATAAAAAACAAAAAAACACATTTTCAATTTTTATTTTTTCAGATGAAAGTAGCAAGAACCAAAAGAGCAATCTCGACTTCGACGCAGACATCGGGGGACACCCAATCAATGTGGGGACTGTGATTTATCTGGTGCCCAGGCCCTCCTGCTCGGCATTCACGGAGTGTCAGCAGTGCTCCGGAAGAGTGATTTCGACGAGCCCTTTCTCCGCCTCCTCCTGCGCCTGGCGTCCTTCCACCAACACCTGTGTCCAGAGTGTCAGAACCAGTAAGAACGGATTCAAGTTTGACTCCTTGATGAAACCTCTGACCACAACTCGACAAGAATGTCTAGATTACGAATGGGGCATAGGTACTAATTTTATTTAAATAAACTTTGTTAAAAATGCCAGGTTAATAACTGGTGCTATTTATTGAGACTTTAAAGACCGTTTTTGAAAACACCAATCGATTCTTTTGAGATTCGAATCAGGCAAAGTGGATATTTTTCCCGCCAAAACAATTTGAACGTATTTAGCGAGAGCTGCGCATGCGTGAGAGCTGGTTGGAGCACTTGCAGAGAGACCGCCTGCCTCATCCACGCATGCGCACTTCTCGCATTCATATTGTTTTGGCTGGAAAAAGTTCACTGCGCACTTTTTGGTCGGAAAATTATCCACTTTACCTAATTCGATCCTCAAGGATCGATTGGTTTTGCTCAGAAACCTCGTCAAAGACGGTCTTTAATTAATTATGCAAAAACCTCTTAGATTTTGACAATCTATTTCCTGTGTTGCAGTTGAATGGATCATATATTCAAATCCAACGCTTTATATCATCGCTTTGGCGGGGTTATTCGTAGTCATGGCGTACCTCTTTTTCTTCTATCTGGATTAAGATCAGCCCGCTCTCAGGACAAATTCTGAATTTGCACCTTCAATCCACCGTGTGCAATAGCAGATTTTCCTCTTCAAATCACCACTGCGAAGAAATTTTAATGATTTGTTGAGCTTGCAACAGGTATTGTACACGAATAAATATATGTATAGTAGATAAATTTCAACAATAACATATTTACGTTTTATTTTAAAAAACAACTCTGACTGTGAGAATTTCTTTAGTCATTTCGTCATGCTTGAAAAAAAGGAGAGAAATTATTTTGAAATTTTATTTTACAGACCAACTGAAATTTTTTATCCTTCAAATTGATTCCTGAGGGTCAAAATAGGTAGGGTAAATAATTTTTTCGATAATTAATTAATTTATAAAGTGCGAGCAGAAGCTCAAAGCAAAACGCTCGTTGCTTTGGCGCGCGCAACTCATTTAAAAAAAAATCAATTAAACTATTTTTCTTTCTGTGAAGGTAAACAAATTGCGTGCTCACCACCGTTAATCCCCTCTTGACGATGCTATCAAAAAATGTGAAAAGAAACAACAACTACAATAGTTATATAAAAACAAGGACATTTAAAACTTTTTTTAGTTACAAGTGTATACGAGCGTTTTCATAAATTAAAAAGTGCTTTAAAATCTAGCCGCTATATCGTACACATAAAAATATTATTTTCATTAATTTTTTTCAAAATATTTGCTGTTCTTCATTTAAAGAGTTGTTCTATTTAACACATTGTTTTAATCGTTCAATTTCCTCGAAGGAGGAATGAAGCATTGAGCCTGCTCATCTTGGAAAATTTAGTGACGTGTGCCAGCAATTTTATAAGCCCCAATTTCACTAAATTCAACTTCTTGTGCTTGCTGGTAACTTAATCTTTCTGACAAAGAGGCAAGAACAATGGCCGGGACAGCGCGGCTCTTTCGAATCTTCCTTTATGGAGTTTTAATTTCCTCACTCTTCGAGCATCGAACTGCATTCTCGATCAAAGACGTAGGTGAGTACTTGAGAGCAGAAAATTATTGATCGGATCATTTTTTGCATAAATATTTAGATATTTTTTTTTAATTAAATAATGTATCGTTATTTCTATTTTTGTTAACAAAATTTTTAGCTCCATTTTGCTCACGTTTTAAAGAAATTTTCATACAGTTGGAAGCCGACTGAAGGGCCCCCTGCCCGAAAAACAAAATTACGAAGTGTCTGAACATCACACGTTTACCAAAATATTTGTGCCAAGAGACAAATATTTCACCGATCTTCTGTGGGTGGACATGGACAAAGAAAAGCACGCGGTCACCTTGAGCAGCGAAAAATTAGCCTCTGCCCAAAAGGTTATTGGCTCTTTGAAGTATAATAAGAATCGCGGCTATTTCGACGGTTGTGTTTTGTGTTTTCAGGCTGTCATTGTCAATTTGTCATTTGGTTTCAAAATTTTCAACGAGGAAATTTACGAAGTGGCGCTGACGACACGAGGAGGAATTGAATCGACAGGAAATCCTCGCTGGATTATTACTCCTTTGTTTGCTCAATTTGATGATGAAAAACAGGGAACCATCAAGTACCTCGATGATGGTAAATTCAGTGTTTTATTTTAAAGTTTTCTTTATCATAAATAACAGCAGAAAAGATTTAAATCAAGTGTTCATCAACTTGAAAAAAAAAGAGAAATATATATATTTTATCACTAGGCACTTCTTTGACCGTCCAATGGTTGAATTTCCAATTATGTGAACACCATGATTTCCGCGGCGAATTCAGCTTCCAGGCCACTGTGTTTCAAACCGGCAGAATCTTATTCGTTTACAAGGAGATTCCTCACGATTTGAAGCAGATCCGGACAATTTCCCCCGGCTATTCCGGAATCTTCGGCGCCGGCTATCAAGAAAACGATGAACTAAACAGTAAATTTCTTATAAAAAAATTAAAATCATTATTTAAATTTAACTTAAAATTAGAAGCCTTCGATTTTGGGTACAATCTCGACATAAACGACCAAGAAATCACGGACAACACGGTGTTGGCGATCATTCCGCTGCCCTGGTGCTCGCACCTGACCAGCTGCAGCAGCTGCTCCGGTGCCCTGGTCCAGACGGGCCCTGATTCCTCTGCTTCCTGCTCCTGGTGCGCCAAAACCGACAGGTGTTACGTCAAGAACGACCTTCCTCAGGAACTGGGCTCGGGGTATTGCAACAGAAAATGGGTCCACTCACAAACTGACTGCTGCTATGACAAGGAAAGCTACGTTGAAGGTACTTTCTTTTCTTTTAATTATTTAATGAAGGGAATATGCATGACACACTGTAAAAAGAAAAGCTCAAAATGACACCGACAAGATTATAATTATTGTAAGTAGAATTTAAATTATTTAATTTCCTCCTGCATATCAAGAAGGTCAAAATGGGAAAAATTTTCAATTTTCAGGGTGTCCCTTACAATTAGGTCAAACTTCACCCTGATTATTTTTACAATATCAGCCTTAAAAGGGTTTTTAGTCACAGATTCAACGAATTTAGTGATATTTTTATCCCGTATAAGCATTGAGAATTTAAATTTCAGGGATAAATAGATAATATCATCTGTTTGTTACAGATACAGATCCTACAAAAGGCTGGATTGGATACATTCTCGGAGTCACGGCCTTGGCAGGATTCACTTCCTCTGTGTACCTGTTGTTTTTCAGTGAAACATACTCCGTCATCGGAAACTAATTTTTTTTTAATTAGACTTAATATTGCATCGTATAATGAACTTTCAGAATTTAATTTATTCAATTTGTTACATGGAGAAATATTTATAAAACATTTTGCAAGGTTTAAAAAAAGCTTTATTATTTGATTTATTTTATCTTGATCAGAAAAAATCAGTTTGTTATTATGAAAAATGTAATTATTTATTATTAAAATTATAATTTTAGAAGAAAAATATGCTAAAAGTTTATTTATTTATTTTGTTTTTTTAGTTAAGGATATTTAATCAGATTTTTTTAATTGACCAGTTGCATAAACCCTTAGTTATTGAAGCCGCCAACAGATGGCGCAACCATAGACTTTATTAAAAAAATTGTTTTAAGCGGTTTTAAGGCATTTCCGCTGCGATTTCAGACTCAAACTAGCTATTTTGCTTTTTTTAAATTAATTTGATAATTTTTGACGTGCTGAAAACCAAAATCGGTTCATCCATTCGCCGTAGAAACGTTGGAAAAGATTTTTTTATTTAAAAAAAATAGTTTTTCACGTTTCTACGGCGAATGGCTGAACCGATTTTGGTTTTCAGCACGTCAAAAATTAGCAAATTAATTGAAGAATGCAGAGTAGCTAGATTGAGTCTGAAATTGCAGCGGAAGTGCCTTAAAATCGAAAGTCTACTCTGTGGCGCCATCTGTTGGCGGCTTCGAACACTTGGGGTTTATGCAACTGGTGAATTAGACCTACTATTGCTCTGTGTAACACGAACTTACAGAAATTGTAATGTTAATGATGACAATTTATAATAAGTGTTGCTGGCTTAAAAAGAAAAAGTTCGTTTACTTGATCAGAAAAATTCAGTACATATTTCAAAAAACATTGTTGTTTATTATTGATATTATTTTTACAATTTCAAGGTAATTTTCTTAAAATTATTGGGAGTAAAACCCAGATTGCTCAAATTTAATCTTGCTTGCCTTTATTGTTTTCTTCTAAATTCTTGTGGCTAATTGCCTTTAAGATACAAACGAGGATGAACTGAAAAACTGCAACAGAAGAATTAAAGAATTTTAGTAAGATTGAAGCTTAATTAGGTTAAAGTGAACATACCAAAACCCAAGCTCATCAACGCAAACCACAAGAGGAGAGGGAAATCGAATAATTTTTCATTGGTGCGGTGGAACCAAATGGAAACAGCAAGTGAGAGTGTTGCAGCAAGAGCAAACGCGGGTTTCTGCCTGGACACCTTTAGTATCGGCAGAAACAAGATCACATATTTATCGAAGCCCGTTGTCTTGAAAACTTTAGAGAAAATAAATTAATTATTTTTCAATTGTATATTTAATTGTTGAAATAAATACATACACGTGTATATAGCAGGGACGAATAGCAGCCCATAAATTAGGTCAAAAATTAAGTCGATTATGTATTTTATGGTGTGGCTTGCAGAGCTGCTTTCGGTTCCATCGTCAGCAGAACTAAAAATAAATATTTTTACTTAAAATTGAAAGTAATTTGAATTAGGTACATTACGTGCTATCATTTGAGGTGGCGTTAGGCTCAATATTCTCAGGAGCTGTCATGTTTTCTTCCATTTTTCCTTTTGCTTTGAAAATATCCTAAAATAAAGGCAATAGACAAACGTCTTTGGCGTCTGCTCAGTTCAATTTGACGCAGGTCCTATAACAAAAATGTGGAAAATATTATTGATACATATCGACGTGTTTTTGTTTTGTATACGGAATTTCAGTAAAAACATGTTTGGGTGCCTGGGGACGACGTGATTTTTTTCCGAAAATATAAAATAAAATAATATTGTTAATTTTATTCTAAACCTTTTTTATTTCAATGCAAATCAGGCTTATTTATATCCAGTGTTCCGAGTTTTTTCCAGCCGGTTTAATCCTATTTTAGCCGGCTTTATTCTGGCTTTTTTGAATTTTTTTCACAGCTTGTCAAAAATCCACAAGTTAGTTTAAAAAATATTTTTTGTTGCAGCCATAAAAAGCAAAAAACACCCGGATAAAACCAACTCGTTTTAGAAAAAGCCGGCTTTTTCGGAACACTGCAATAAAGCGACATGAGAATGTTACGGAATGATAAATAGATCCGAGCCACCCTGTGCGCGCTGGTCGGGGAAAGGGTCTGAGGGTCAGTCGCATTGTTTGAAAAGGTTGTTATTGTTGATTCACTGCACGGATATTTCTAATGAAATGCGAGAGAGCAACTGAGGTGGAGAAAAATAGGATGATATAAAAGATCAGGCAATCGCCGGAAAAAGAGACGAGGCGATTTTTTAAGAGTTAGCAGAAGACGGAATGCCAGCTGAGTAAAAATATACTTATGTTAGGCGGTGGACCACCCTGTGCGCGCTGCTGGTGGGTGACCTGAGGGTCAGTGGCATTGTGTAAAAAAGTTATTGTTGTTTTGCTGCTCGTATTTTTAGGAAATAATTCTAGGGAATGCGAGAGGGAAGCTCAGGCGAAGAAAAATATGATAATAAAAGAAGTGGCGATCGCGTCAGAAGGGAAGATTTCACCATTTATTTATTGTGTAAACGTACGTGGCAACCTCCGCACATTTACCAACTGACCACCCCCTCCCTCTCGCACTGACACCAGCTCCTGGTTCCTCCTGGAAAAGCAAAGGAAGCCCTCAATCTTGTATTCACCCTCGCTCGCTCTCTACGTGTGTTTGTCTTCTTTCTTCCCTGCACAAGCAACTGAAAAAGTAAGTTTTGAGAACTCAAATATATTTGGGTTCCTTTCCTTATTTAACTTACTGATAAAAATATTAAACCGTGCCTCCTAATAATTTTGAGGCGTGTTATTTGCACTAATCTTGTTAAGTGAGAGGATGTCTACTCTAAATTTAATTGCCACCCACACTGATATTTAATGGCAAAACATATTCCAGGATGAATCCAACTTTGTCAAGAATATTCCGCGAGAATATAATTTTATTAAAAAATAATTACGCTTTTGTTATTCCACGATTAATCCACAGATTATTCCAAAAATGATATTCCAGGATTGCTCCTGGATTAGAACCGAAAAAAAATAGATCGATGTGGCGCAAAATAAAATCCGATAGCTCTTTTGAATGAATCGACGCGTAAAAGAAGAGCAAAGACGGTATAAAATTTCAGTTTTTTTCTCATTATTTCTCTCCCTCTTACAATCAAAGCAATGGTTATTTTACACAAGATAAAAATCATAATTCTTGATATATAAGCTCAGTGTGAGTTTGTCGAAAAAAAGCAAAGATCTTCTACCACTTTGCTCTTAACTACTTTCATTGAAGAGACAAACTCAGTGGCTAAAATAAAAGCAGGTTTCAAACAGTCTACACTGAAATTTTTGTGCTGGCCTTTGATTTCTATCTTGAAAAACTTCCTCTTCCTACTATCGGGAAAGGACCAGTGTATGGAGGCTGCAACGATTTTCTGACCGCATCAGTACGCACAAAACAGTGTGAGGAAGACTTTAACTACAATGGAAAATACGCCTGCACTGCCAAATAAATAAAAAAAAAAATCTTTGCAATAAAATATAGCATAATAATATGCAATGTTTTTATTTTGCTAAATATGGTTATTGCTATCTGCGAACAAGATTGGCCGCACATCGCACAATTACTTACTGCAATGGAAAATAATGGAATCTCACGGCTCTCAATAGCCATGCAGCAGCTGCGCGAGAAGCGAGCACTCGGAGCTCATCAGCCACTGCAAAGGGTCCGTGTCTGTGATTAATTATTTTTCTGATTAAACTCGCGCAGATTGCGACCAGAGTAACATTTTTGGAAAGAACGAAAATTGTCTTTAATTAGGTGCTAATTTAGATCGAGAGCGTTGATTATGCCAAGAGGGCAGCGGCTGACCTTGACCTCTTGAGGGCTTTAAAATACATTAAATCCAACCTACTCGTGAAATGGTACATAAACTGACCTAAATTGTGTCAGTCTGTCAATTTGTTGCAAAACTATAAAGCCTAATAGCTCCGCGTCTTTGTAACGTTTTTAGTACGTTTCAAATTTATTTGAATTCAACCAACAACTGAGGAGGAAAATTGACGGTTGAACAAACTTCCAGAATGTATGAGCTGCGTGCAGTATTTTTCATTAGCTATTGCAACAAAAAAAAACGACTAATTAAATTACACATAAATTATAAAATTCTAGTTAAGTCTTTGCTTTTTTCGACAGACTCGTACTGAACTTTTGTATCAAAAGAATTGGGATTTTTATCTTGTGTAAAATAACCATTGCTTTCATTGTAAGAGGGAGCGAAATAATGAGAAAAAAAGAAATTTTATACCGACTTTACTTCTTCTTGTACAAGCCCGCGTCGATTCATTCAAAAGAGCTGCCGGATTTTATTTTGCGCTACATCGATCTATTTCTTTTCGGTTTTAATTGGCGCACAATTTTCTCCAATATCTGCGTTAAAATAAAAACTCCTTTTACATTGTTTGTTCTAACGTCAAAAATCAACCTCTTTAAAATTTTTCTTTTGCCTTAGCAGCTGGCAACCCTGTTAATAGCCTCTCAACTAGCTCCACCCTCCACAAGTGCATCGTGCATCAAACCTCGATCTGCAGCCCGCTACAGAGCACGACTTAAGAACGGCGCTCAGCATTTCCTCTCCAAAAATGGTAAATTAACTCATTTTCTCTCAATTTTTCTGGTGTTTTGAATGCATTTGGGACTGTTACGAGTATGATGATTGTTCCCTCGGCCCAACTCGAGCGTGGGAAGAGAGTAAATGTCTGTAATCTGTTAATCAATTTGTTAACAACGCACACGCGGCCGCACTGACGCGTTTCGCCTGCATTTTTTTCATAAAATCTAGCCTGATGCGTGAACTTGGTATGGGGCAACAATTGAATATTATTTGTATTTTGAGCGGTAAATAAATTTTCTATATTGTAAAAAAATGACCAAAAAAAGTAGAAATTCAAAATTAACAAAACTCGCGCGTTTGCCCTTTGCAATGGTCACGAAAACACCTGCCAGCGGCGGCGGCGGCGAGCATCTCGTGATCAGAGTGGCTGTTTTAGTCGATGTGTGTGAAATGCTCTTCCGCGGAACCATTTTTTGCGCGATAAAACTGACCCGCCAAAACGCGGGAGGCTGTCAGCCGGCTTCGACACCCAAAATGAAAGCAACCGACTTTGAAATGTGCTGTTGCTGTGGGCATTTCATCTGGCCGGCCGGTATATTGCTGACAAAATTTTTATTCCCCAAAACACCCCTCAAGGAAGCGACTGGCCGCTTTCAGGCCGATTCGGCTGCAATCACAATGCTCCGGGTGCACGGCGAAGGAGAGCCTTTTGTGTTCCGCTCGCAGCCTTCACCGCTGCGATGCAGGCAAAGAGTCTCGGGTGCATCTCCCTCCTCGAGCGGTTGAGCCAGCACTTGTTGCTTTTTGAGCGAGTTAAATAACATCTCAAACTCAACTATTTCCAGATGGATTATATAAAATTAATTGAAACAAGGCTAGTAGAACTATTTTGAAATAATGCTTAGATAATATTTTGTTACCAAATATTAAAACAAAATCGATTCGTTATTAATTTCACGCAGATAAATATTTAGAGATATATTGATAAATTTACGATCGCATTTTATTCAATTGGTCTTAATACGTCATTTTCGTGTGAGGAGATTTGATTTGAACGGGAATTTAGTGGGAAGTTTGAGTTTTAGGTAAACTGTGAATCACTCACGTTATTCAAAATTGGCTGCGTCAGTCGTTGTCTCTGATTTATTAGGCTACGATTCGTTCCGCTTAAATAATTTTTCCACCAACGCGCATTTCTTTTGAACCGGCGAGAACCCCGCCGCGTCAAAACACCCTCAGGTAGCGCGTCAGCTATATACCTGCTTGTCGGCTGCTTGCTCGCACAGAGATTGTATTCTCCCTTGGGATAATTTCACAACAGGCAAAGAGCGCGCTTGCATTCCTTCCTTATTCGTTTCGCAAGCTACATGCGGCTGCTCACACGCACGATTTCTCTTTTTTGAACAATTAAACTCTCATGAATCTCGGCTCTTTGACGCTTCTGCATTGCTACTAAAATACACATCAGGAACATATCAAAAATTATGAAGGCATGAGTGACCGGTTGGGTTTCGATTGAGAACGAAATTTCAGCTTCACCCGCGACTCTAACTGCACCGTCAGGCCAATTTTAAAAATTAATCGGTGGTTCTTGGGTAGCGGCCGGCGGCCACGCGCCGCGTCTTGGGTCTTGGTGCAGTTCAAGTAGAGCAGTTTCACGATAAAAAGAAAGATTTAGTCTAGATATAAAAGCGATGAATTGTTTTACGTCCTTTAATTAACGTGAATTTTAGACCATTGATTTTTTTTCTGAGCTTTAAATCTTAGCAGCAGCATCAAATGAGCACACATCATGCAGTTCTTTGCTGTTTGAACCATTCTTAATATCGTCTAAAACCCACTATTCTGACTATATCATGGAAAAAAATTTGAAAATTATATTATTTTATTAAATATGAAACATTAATTAATATTTTTGTTCTCAAAAACTTTCAAAATAAAAGTGGCTGCGCGCAAAGAAATAAGAATGTTTCAAATATCGTTATTTTTACAAGTCCAAATCTCGTCATCTAATTATCAGAAATTCGAAAACCCACTGTTGCACCCGTGTTGACCTGCTCTGACGAGCTGAAATCTTAAAATACTTAATTGTACACTTGTGCTTTCAGTCGGTCATTAATAATCCAAAGAGCTTGGCGGAATTGACTTTCAAGACAATTGTCGACAATGTCCACTGCTATGGAGAAAATTTGTCTAGAAAATTAGGTGAGCGAAAATGAATTTTGCATGAAAAACTGCGTAGCAAGTATTATATTGTTTGATTTTGAAACAGATAAGTGCAAAATCATGATTTGCAATCTTTTCTGTAAAATGTTTTTGAAGTATAATTTTATAATTAGTTATCCTTATATAATATAAATTTCAATTTTGATAAAAATTGTAGTAAAAAACTTGCATAAAAAACTCTTTGATATAAATTCCCCCTTTAAAATTTTGCTTTTCATGTTTCTGAATTTTTTTACACGATTTCTAGCCCCTGAGCCGAGGCAAATGGTTTTGGAAGAGTTGTTAAAGAAGGTCCGTCGGGGTGGCTTTGAGAACATCCACGATAAAGCTTGGTTGGCTTTTCCAAGCCTCTTAAGCCGCGAAACCAAACTAATTGATACCCGTGCACTCGCTTTGATGTTCGTCCGCAACGAAAATGTGACTCATCCAAGACGGAACTCAAAATTTCCTTTATCGAAGGTAAGACAAAAGTAAAATTTCATTTTCTTAAGCCCCCTTTTTAACATATAATTAAACCCTTCAAGGTTCTTCAACACCTCGCCGTGAGAGCCCCTAATCTACAAGAGCTGGATATCAATCACATTATTCGTCGAAATTGTTGGCTTGGTCATGAAGAAATTGCATCGCTTAGCAATTTGAAAAATCTGTCAAGACTTGTTATATCTGAATCATTCGTCCCGCTCTCAGAACTAAATGAAATAGTGAAGAATTGCAGAAGCTTGCAGGACGTTGAAGTTTACAAACTAGAGCTGTATGGCGAGGAAAAAGTCGATTTCTTCGACGACGGCTTTTTATATCACGAAATCCGATTTGGTTCTCGTTTTACCGCAATCAGATTAGACAAGAATTTGCCAAGAACTGAGCACCACTTTGTAGGCCCTGGCCCGCATTATCACTTGGTTTGTTTTGACATTGGACGAAACCTACAATTCTTGGATACGCAGCCCCACGCGACAGCACTCACGGTAAGAATGTTTTCTCTTGGCCGACTACATAATAACTTATACATCTCTTCTAAATATACAGATAAACTGCTCCAATTTCGAGAATGAGATCGAAGTTGTCCGGTTCCCGCGTTTGCCGAAGCTGAGATCCGCCACATTTACTGGCTGCGAATATCAAATGCACGCATTCAGAATTTTCCTCGAGGAAAAGGGACACCTTTTGAGACGGTTGACCATTAAACCGCAATGGTTCAGTGGCTCCGGCATGATAGCAGAGACCCTTGAAAAGATCTTTGGCTGGTGCAGCAACCTTGAGTGGCTCTCACTGCAATACGTAAGCTTGTCCAGCTACAATGTGCCCATTGGCTGCTTGAGTCAATTAAGATGGTTTAGATGCTTCAATAATTCACGGTGAGAATACCTTTTTTCCAGAGAACTATAATACTCTCAATTTAAGGGTTAGGGCCAAAGATTCTTGAACCCTTAAATTGAAGGTATTTTCCATAAACTTTGAAGCAATAAAAATAGAATATAAAAGAAGAAACATTTCTAATAGTAAAAAATATTTGATTTCAGTGATAAGCGCGTGGATATCTCCAGCTTGCTGTCAGCGCCGCAGTTAGAAGGTTTTGAAATCAAGATCTGCAACTTGGATCTTGGCAATAAAGAAACCTTCTTTTCGCGAATTGCTCAGAAAGAGATTTTGATTAATCTCAAGCGCTACAAAATTGATACGTTTCTGGAAGAGGACGCCACGGACTTGTTGGAAGACCAACTGATTGCCGCCATCAAATCGGCTATTCCTGATGTTGAGGAAAGTTCTATTTTGTGATTGCGCACACGCGGGCTTCTTTATCTGTGTCGATTTTCCGACTTCTACTAGTTTTTAACGCAATTCATTTCATATGATATTTTTAGTATGATATTTTAATTCTATTCATCCATTTAAATATGTATATAAAAGATCACATTTTCAAATGTGAAGCTGGTGTGCGTGACACTCTTTGGCCTGTTACTGACCTTAGAGGCGCCGTGACCAGGCACCAATATCGACAGTCAAGAGCTCCGTATATTTTACAGAATTGGCATTTATTCTTTTGAGCGTGAGACGAGCACTTTTTAACTGTAACGTGATTTTCGCACCCTCAGGGCACGATTTGTCTGAACAAACCACTGGCTGACGCGTAATACTGGCAGCCCAATGCAACCTCCCCCGAGTTATCGGAGAGGCTGCATTTGGGCTTCCTCTGAGATGGTTTTCCGACCTCTGCCGAGCAACACCTAGCGTACGCGCCAGCCAGCAACAGTAATTAAGTAAGCATTTTTGTCAAAGTCTCGTCTACGTTTTAATAACTAACGTAACGGAAAATATGGCCAATATCGCTATTGAAAGCCTTTTTGTAATTGTTAGAGTCACTTACGTTCCAATAAAAACACATCATAAATCATTGTTTTACAGCAGTTAAACGGCGGTGTATAATTTCTACTTTTCCATTTATTTTGATAAATACTGAGAATTCAAAGATAATAACGTAATTAATAAAAAGGAGATTAAATTAGTCGATCATTTTACAGTTTTCGTAGTTTGCTAATTTTAAGAGGAACTGGACTATTCATTTGAGTTTGGAATTTGGAAGTTGCTGAGAATTTTCGGTCACGCGCGCTCTTGCTAGGCCAGGAAGACGCAGATATTTTATTCTAAGGATTCCGGACTGCTCACAGGCTGAGGGGCAATTAATATTTTTAAAGTCTCTAAATTATATTAATTCGCTGCCGCGCCTGACAATGAGCAGCCGAGTTGGTAATAATTATGACCGATTGTAGGGATTATTATTTAGCCCAGTTGATTAATATAGTTCAGAGGACCAGAGTTAAGGAGAGAGTGATTTTATTGTTGGAAGCATAAATCATTGGTTCGGGTAAAATTCCCCTTGGTTTATTAGGGTTGCCACAGACTCTAGGATGAGTGCGGGAAAACTCCGTTTTGGAGAAATTTGATAGATTTTAAGCAAAGCGATGCTCAATTTCCTCTTAATATCTGCGTTAAAATAAAAACTCCTCTTGCATTGTTTGCTCTAACGTCAAAAACCTTCCTCTCTAAAATTTTTCTTTCGCCTTAGCAGCAGGCAACCCTGTTAATAGCCTCCCTACTAGCTCCAACCTCCACAAGTCGTGCATCGTGCATCAAACCTCGATCTGCAGAGCTCGCTACAGAGCACGTGTTAAGAACGGCGCTCAGCATTTCCTCTCCAAAAAATGGTAAATTAACTCATTTTCTCTCAATTTTTCTGGTGATTTGAATGCATTTGGGACTGTTACTTGTATGATGATTGTTCCCTCGGCCCAACTCGAGCGTGGGAAGAGAGTAAATGCCCGCAATCTGTTAATCAATTTGGTCACAACGCACACGCGGCCGCACTAACGCGTTTCGCCTGCATTTTTTTCATAATGTAACCTGATGCGTGAACTAGGTATAGGGCAAAAATTCAATATTAATTGCATTTTGAACGGTAAATAATTTTCGATAATCAAAAAATGACCTAGCCACAGTAGAAATCCAAAATTAACAAAACGCGAGCGTTTGACTTTTGCAATGGCAACGAAAACACCTGCCAGCGGCGGCGGCGGCAGGCGTCTCGTGATCAGAGTGGCTGTTTTAGTCGATGTGTGTGAGATGCTCTTCCGCGGAACCATTTTTTGCGCGCTAAAACTGACCCGCCAAAACGCGGGAGGCTGTCGGCCGGCTTCGACACCCAAAATAAAATCAACTCTGACTTTGAAAGGTGCTGTTGCTGCGGGCATTTCATCTGGCCGGCCGGTACATCGCTGACAAAATTTTTATTCCCTAAAACACCCCTCAAGGAAGCGACTCGCCGCTTTCAGGCCGATTTGGCTGCAATCACAATGCGCATGCGCCAGGTTCACGGCGAAGAAGAGCCTTTGGTGTTCCGCTCTCAGCCTTCACCGCTGTGATGCAGGCAAAGAGTCTCGGGTGCATCTCCCTTCTCGAGCGGTTGAGCCTGCACTTGTCTTGTTGCTATTCGATCGAGTTTTAAATAACATCTAAAGGAAAACTATTTTCAGAGGGATTAATTAAAATTCAATTTAAAAAAGGCTACTAAAACAATTTTAAAATAAAGCGTAGATAATATTTTGTTACCAAATATTAAAAAAATCGATTTGTAATTAATTTCACGCAGATAAATATTTATATTTATAATTTAGAGATATATTTATAAATTTATACGATCGCATTTTAATCAATTGGTCTTGATACGTCATTTTCGCGTGAGAAGATTTGATTTCAACGGAAATTAGTGGGAAGTTTGAGTTTTAGGTAAACAGTGAATCACACGTTATTCAAAATCTTGCATTGGCTGCGTCGGTCGTTGTCTTCTGCTTGAATAATTTTTCCACCAACGCGCATTTCTTTTGAACCGGCGAGACCCCCGCTGCGTCAAAACACCCTCAGGTAGCGCGTCAGTTACATACCTGGGTGTCGGCTGCTTGCTCGCACAGAGGTGTTATTCTCCCTTGGGATAATTTCACAACAGGCAAAGAGCGCGCTTGCATTCCTTCCTTATTCGTTTCGCAAGCTACATGTGGCTGCTCACACGCACGATTTCTCTTTTTTGAACAATTAAACTCTCATGAATCTCGGCTCTTTGACGTTTCTAAATTGCTACTAAAATACACATCAGGAACATATCAAAAATTATGCAGGCATGAGTGACCAATCGGGTTTCGATTGAGAACGAAATTTCAGCTTCACCCTCAACTCTAACTGCACCGTCAGGCCAATTTTAGAAGTTAATCGGTGGTTCTTGGGTACCGGCCGCCGAAAGAAAAGATTTAGTCTAGAAATATTAGTAATGAAATATTTTACGTCCTTAAATTAAAGTGAATTTTAGACCATTGATTTTTTTCTGAGCTTTAAATCTTAGCAGCAGCATCAAATGAGCACGAATCATGCAATTCTTTGCTGTTGGAGCCATTCTTAAAATCGTCTAAAACCCACTATTCTGGCTATATCATGGAAAAAATTTTGAAAATTAAATTATTTTATTAAATATGAAACATTAATTAAAATTTTTGTCTCAATCGCTGAAAATAAAAGTGGCTGCGCGCAAAGAAAAAAGAATGTTTCAAATATCGTTCTTTTCGGCATCTAATTATCAGAAATTCGGAAACCACTTTTGGACTTGTGTTGACCTGATATGACGAGCTGAAATCTTAAAATGCTTAATTGTACACTTGTGCTTTCAGTCGGTCATTTATAATCCGAAGAGCTTGGCGGAATTAACTTTCAAGACAGTTGTCGACAATGTCCACTGCTATGGAGAAAATTTGGAAAAATTAGGTGAGCGAAAATGAATTTTGCATGAAAAACTGCGTATCAAGTATTATATTGTTTGATTTTGAAACAGGTAACTGCAAAAAAAATTTTTTTGAAGTATAATTTTCTAATTAGTTGTCCTTATAGTATAATTTTCAATTTTGATACAAAAAACTTACATAAAAAACTCATTTGATTTGAATTCCAACTTTGAAATGCTGCTTTTCATGTTACTGAATTTTTTACATGATTTCTAGCCCCTGAACCGAGGCAAATGGTTTTGGAAGACTTGTTAATGAAGTTCCAGCGGGGTGGCTTTGAGAACATCCACGATAAAGCTTGGTTGGCTTTTCCAAGCCTTTTAAGCCGCGAAACCAATCAAATTGATACCGAAGTACTCGCTTTTATGTTCGACCTCAACGAAAATAAGACTCATCCAAATTCGGACTCAGAATTTCCATTATTGGAGGTAAGACAAAAGTAAAATTTCATTTTCTGGAACACTCATTTTAAAATATAATTAAACCCCTCAAGGTTCTTCAACACCTCGCCGTGAGAGCCCCTAATCTACAAGAACTCAAAATAAATCACCATTTTCGAGGAGATGGTCTGGTTGGTCCTGAAGAAATTGCATCGCTTAGCAATTTGAAAAATCTGTCAAGACTTCTTATATCTGAATCCTTCGTCCTGCTCTCAGAACTAAATGAAATAGTGAAGAATTGCAGAAGCTTGCAGGACGTTGAAGTTTCCAAACTAGAGCTGTATGGCGAGGAAAAAGTCGATTTCTTCGACGACGGCTTTTTATATCACGAAATCCGATTTGGTTCTCGTTTTACAGCAATCAGATTGGACAAGAATTTGCCAAGAACTGAGCACCACTTTGTAGGCCCTGGCCCGCATTATCACTTGATTTGTTTTGACATAGGACAAAACCTACAATTCTTGGATACGCAACCCCACGCGACAGCACTCACGGTAAGAATGTTTCCTCTTGGCTGACTACATAATAACTTATACATCTCTTCTAAATATACAGATAAACTGCTCCAATTTCGAGAATGAGATCGAAGTTGTCCGGTTCCCGCGTTTGCCGAAGCTGAGATCCGCCACATTTACTGGCTGCGAATATCAAATGCGCGCATTCAGAATTTTCCTCGAGGAAAAGGGACACCTTTTGAGACGGTTGACCATTGAACCGGAATGGAACTCCGGCATGATAGCAGAGACCCTTGAAAAGATCTTTGGCTGGTGCAGCAACCTTGAGTGGCTCTCACTGGAATACGTAAGCTTGTCCAGCTACAATGTGCCCGTTGGCTGCTTGAGCCAATTAAGATGGTTTAGATGCTTCAATTCACGGTGAGAATACCTTTTTTCCAGAGAACTAAAATACTCTCAATTTAAGGGTTAGGGCCAAAGATTCTTGAACCCTTCAATTGAAGGTATTTTCCATAAACTTCGAAGCAATAAAAATAGAATATAAAAGAAGAAACATTTCTAATAGTAAATAAAATTTGATTTCAGTGATATGCGCGTGGATATCTCCAACTTGCTGTCAGCGCCGCAGTTAGAAGGTTTTGAAATCAAGGTCCGCAACTTGGATCTTGGCAATAAAGAGACTCTCTTTTCGCGGATTGCTCAGAAAGAGATTTTGATTAATCTCAAACGCTACAAAATTGCTACGTTTCCGAAAGAGGACAATACAGACTTGTTGGAAGACCAACTGATTGCCGCCATCAATTCGGCTTTTCCTGATGTTGAGGAAAATTCTATTTTGTGATTGCGCACACGCGGGCTTCTTTATCTGTGTCGATTTCCCGACTTCTATCAATTTTTAACGCAATTCATTTCATATGATTTTTTAGAATATTTTCAACTCTATTCGTCAACGAAAATATGCATGCAAAAATATCACATTTTCAAATCTGATGCTATAAATCTTTCTTTCATTCAACTTAATAATTAGCTGATTTTATTGGTCAACAGCATTATTTACACTCTTTACCCTCTTTTATACTGACCTTAGGGGTGCCATGACCAGGTGCCCGTTTCGACAAATCAAGAGAACCGTTTAATTAACAGAATTCACCAAATGCATACACCCTAAGTTTTCGAAGCTGCCAACAGATGGCGCCACCGTAGACTTTCGATTTTAAGGCACTTCCGCTGCGATTTCAGGCTCAATCTAGCTACTGTGCATTCTTCAATTAATTTGCTATTTTTTGACGTGCTGAAAACCAAAATCGGTTCAGCCAATCGCCGTAGAATCGAGAAAAACTATTTTTTGAAATAAAAAAATATTTTCCAACGTTTCTACGGCGAGTGGCTGAACC